>NW_016911527.1:0-64249 GCF_001483705.2 Eufriesea mexicana | reverse complement strand
GGGAGGCCAGCAGTATGGCTCGCGGGACGTTAGGCGTAGTAGTATTATGTTTGGTTGTGATAGGATTGGCTAGTTTAAGACAGGATAGCTTTGACTTTCATGCTGCACCCTGCCTTCTCTTCATTTCTGCGTTCTACTGTGCTCTAGTATGTTCTGCATGGTCCTGGGCAGTGCAGCAGTAGAGGTCTCGACAGTTCTTGTTGGGTCAGGTTACGTTTGGTTACGTTACGTTTTGCTATGTTAGGATATGATAGCCTTGATTTTTGTGTTATGGTCTGCTATTTGGTGGATTTCTGCGCTCTGCTCTGCCGAAATATTTTCCGCTTGTCTCTGGGGAGGCCAGCAGTAGTGGACGCGGCACGTTAGGTTGCGTAGTGTTACGTTTGCTTTGGTTATATTTTGTTAGGTTTGGTTGGGATACCTTTGACATTTGTGCCGCACACTGCTTTTCCGTAAATGTCTACGCTCTACTGTGCTACAGCATGTTCTGCTTGTCCCTGACTATGCCAGAAATAGTGGTCTCCGCATATTACGTTGAGTTAGGATGCGTTCGGATAGGTTTCGTTAGTATTGGTTAGGTCTGGATAGCTTTGACTTTTCTGCTATGCACTGCGATTCTGTGGATTTCTGAGCCCCACTCTCGTCTACTATTTTCTGCTCGGCTCTAGGGGTGCCAGCAATAGTGGTCTCGGCACGTTATGTTGAGCTATGATACGTTCGGTTATGTTACGATTGGTGAGGTTAGTACAGGCTACATGGCCATTTGGGATATACAACACTATTCAGTCAGATTCTCTGATATACTGTGCTGTGCTTAACCCTGCTCGCTCAGTGGTGGCCAGGAGCACAGGTCGCGGCACGTGATATTGAGCTCTGTTGCGTTCGGTTTGGTTAGGCTGTGCCATATTGTGATAGGCTACTTTGACTTTTGTGCTGTTCACTGCTATTCCGACGATATCTGCTCTCCAGTGTGCACTAATATGCTCTGCTTGACAGAGGGATGGCCATTAATTGTGTTCTCGGCACGTTAGGTTGAGTTATGCTTTGCTTGTTAGGTTAGGTTGAGTCAAGCTATGTTCTGTTACGTTCAACATTCGTGCTGTACACTGCTATTCCTGTGAATGCCAGCAATTGTTGTCGCTGCACGGAATGCTGAGATAGGCTACGTTTGATTTGGCTACGTGAGGTTAAGTTTGGTTATGGTGGCTTCGAATTTCGTGCTATACACTATTATCCGGTGGGTTCATGTGGTCTACTGTGCTCTACTGCGTTCTGTTTTGTCTGTGGAGCCTGGCTGCAGTGGTCACGGCTAGCGCTGTTGGGCTACGCTGCCTTTGGTTAGGCTACGATAGGTCAGATTATGTCAGGATATGCTTGATTTTTCGCTTCACACTGCAATGCGGTGGATTTCTGCGCGCTGCTGTTGTTCCGTATATTCTTATTGGCTCTGCTGGTGCCAGAAATTGTGGTCTCGGAGCGTTAAGTTTATTTCGGCTACGTATGCATATGACAAGATTAGTTATGTTAGGAGAGAATAGCTTAGACTTTCGTGCCATTCACTGCTATGCGGTGGATTTCTGCGCTCTACTGTGCTATAATATTCTCTGCTTTGTTCTGGAGTGTCCATTAATAGTGGTCTCGGCTCGTTAGGCTGGGTACTGTTACGTTACGTTAGGTCAGCTTAGGTAGGCTGGGTTAGGATTTCTTTGACTTTTGTGCTATAAACTGCTATTAGGTGGCTTTCTGCGCTCTACACAGCTCTACTATACACTGCTCGACCCTGGGGAGGTGAGCAATAGTTGTCGACGCGCTTCAGTTAGTGTTAGGTTACGTTTGGTTAGGTAAGGTTGGGACAAGTTTGGTCAGGATTGCTATGACTTTAGTACCATACACTGATACTCGGTGGATTCCAGTGATCTACTATTCTCTACCACTCTCTCCTTGGCTCAGGGTAGGCCATTTGTAGTGGTCGCGGATATTTCGGTTGAGATATGCAACGACTGGTTCGGTTAGGTTATGTCAGGATATGCGAGGATATCTACGTCTTTTGTGCTACTCACTGCAACTCGGAGGATTTCTGCGCTCTGCTGTGCTCTGATATGATCTGCGTTGTTCTGGGAGGCCAGCAATATGTGTCTCGCCGTAATACTTATTGTTACAATATGTTTGCATATGTTAGGTTAGGCCAAGTTGGGTTAGGATATGTTTGACTTTCGTGCTAAACACTGCAATGAGGTGGATTTTTGCACTCTACTGCGCTCTAATATGCTCTGCTTGGCGCTGGGGTAGTCATTAATTGTGGTACCATCACGTTTTGTTGAGTTATGTTACGTCTCGATAGAGTAGGTTAGGATGCCTTGGTTAGAACTTCTTCGACTTTTGTGCTATACACTGATATTCGGTGGGTTTCTGCGCTGTTCAATGCTCTACTGTACTCTGCTCGAATCTGGGAAGGCGAGCAATAGTGGTCGTGGCACGTTATTCCGGGTTATGTTATGTTTGGTTGGGTAATTTTTGGTTAAGTTGGGTTAGGGTAGCTACGAGTTTCGTGCTGTAAGCTATTATTCGATGGATTTCTGTGATCCACTGTGCCCTACTATACTCTGCCTGGCTCTAGGGATGCCAGCAGCAGTGGTCGATGCACGTTATGTTCATTCATTCTACGTATGGATAAGTTAGGTTAGGACAAGTTGGGATAGGATATCCTAGACTTTTGAAACATACACTGCTCTTCGGTGGATTTCTGCGCACTACGTTGCTCTACTGTACTCTGCTCGGCACAGGGGAGGCGAGCAAAACTGGTCGTGGCGCGTTGTTTCGGGTTAGGTTACGTTCGGACAGGTCATGTTATGTCAGGTTAGGATAAGCTACTTTGACTTTTGTGCTGTACACTTACATTGGGTGGTTTTCTGCGCTCTAATGTGCTGTAATATGCTCTGCTCGACTCCACGAAATCCATCAGTAACGGCCGCGCCACGTTATGTTGAGTTAGATTTCGGTTGGGTTAGGTTAGGGCAGGTTAGGTTAGAATATCTTTGACTTTCGTGCTATACACTGCATTGCGGTGGATTTCTGCGCTCCTCTGTGCTCTCGTATATTCTGCTTGGATCTGGGGAGGCCAGCTGTAGTGGTCTCTGCACGGTAGGTAGAGTTGTGCTACTTTCGCCTATGTTACGTTTGGTCAGGATAGCATAGGTTGTATTAGACGCTTGTGCTATGCACTGCTACACGCAGACTTCTGCGCTCTACTGCGTTTTAGTATTTTCTGCGTGGCTCTGGGGATGACAGCAATAGTAGTCTCCGCGCGCTAGGTTCAGGTACGTTAGGCATATTTGTGTTGCGTTTGGTTAGGTTAGGTCGCTATAGCCATGGCTTATGCTCTATACACTACTTTTCGGTGGATTTCTACCTTCAAGTGCGCTCTAATATATTCTGCTTGTTTCTGAGGAGATCATCAATTTTCGTCTCGCCACGCTACGCTGTGTTGCGCTACGATTCGTTAGGTTAGTTTAGGACAGCATCAGTTAGGTTATGTTTGATTTTTGTGCTGTACACTCCATTGCGATGGATTTCTGCGCTCTACTCTGCTCTGGGGAGGTCAGCAATTGTAGACGCGTCATCTCAGGTAGAGTTAGGTTACGCTACGTTATATTACGTTTGGCTTGTTTAGGACACGCTACTTCGAATTTTGTCCCATTCACTGCTATTCGTATTATTCCAGCGCTCTAATGTGCTCTAATAGGCTCTGATTGGCACTGGAGAGGCAAGCAACAGTGGCCGCGGTACGTTAGGTTGAGTTGTGTTACGTTCCGTTAGGATAGGTTAGGAAGCTTCGGTTAGGATTTCTTTCACTTCTGTGCTATACACTGCTTTTCTTGCTCTGCTTGGCTCCGGGGAGGCCGGCAGCAGTTTTCTCGACGCGATAGGTTCATATATGTTACGTATATTTATGTTACGTTTGGTTAGATTTGGATACGACAGCCCCGACTTTTGTGATATACACTGCTTTTCAGTGGACTTCCCCGTTCTTCTGCGGTCTGACGTGTTCTGCCTGGCTATGGGGAAGCCAGCCATATTGGACACGTCACGCTATGTTGAGAACGCAACGTTTCGGTATGTTAGGTTATGTCTGGTTAGATCAGTATACGTTTGACTTTTGTGCTGTCAACAGCAATGCGGGGGACTTCTGCGCTCTGCTGCGTTGTAGAATTTTCTGGTTGGCTCCGCGATGGCCAGCAATATTGGTCTCGGCACTTTAGGATGAGATATACGACGTACGTTTCTGTTACGTTTGGTAAGTGTAGGACAGGATAGATTAGTCTTTTGAGCTATACACGGCTATCCGCGGATTCTTGCTCTCTACTGTGTTCTAACAGTTTGTGCTTGGCTCTGGGGAGACCAGCAATAGTGGTTTCGGCGCGTCAGGTTGGGTTAGGCTACGTTTGGGAATGATATCTTTATGTTTTGCGCTTTACACTGCTATTCGGTGGATTTCTGCGCCCTACTGTGCTCTAGCATCCCCTGCTTGGCTGTGGGGATGGCAGCAATGGCAGTCCCGGCAGGATAGGCTGATTCATGCTATGATTGGTTCTGTCTCCTTAGTTTGGGTTAGGATTGGGTAGCTCTGACTCTTCTGATGTCCACTGCAATTCTATGGATTTCTGCCTTCTACTCTCCACTATTGTGTCCTGCTTGGCTCTGCGGAGGCCCGCGGTAGTGGTCGTGGTACGTTTAGTTGAGACAGGCTACGTTTGGTTATGCTACATTTGGTAAGGTTAGGGGAGGATAGCTTTGCCTCTAGAACTATAGACTGCAATTAAGTGGATTTCTGCGACCTACAGTGCTCCAACTTTTTCAGTTTCTCTCTGGGAAGGCCGGCAATAGTGGTCTCCGCACGCTATGCCGAGTCTGTTTACGATTAGTTAGATTGGGTTATCATAAGTTTGCTTAGTGTAGCTCAACGGTTTGCGCTGTACACTGCCATTCGGAGGATTTCTGCGCTCTACTGTTCTCTAGTACGTCCTGCTTGGCTCTGGGGTGTGCAGCAGTAGCGGCCTCGGCAGGTTACTTTTAGTTATGCTATGTTTTGTTATGTTCTGTTGGTTTGGGTTGGCTTTGGGTAGCTTTGACTTTTCAGATGTACACTGCGATCCTATGGATTCCTGCTTTCTACTCTAAACTAATGTGTTCTGCCTGTCTCTGGAGGGGCCAACAATAGTGTTCAGCAATAGTGGTCTCGGCACGTTAGGCTGAGATAGATTGCGTTCAGTTATGTTACGATAGGTTAGGTTAGGGGAGGATAGCTTCGACTCTATTGCTATATCCTGCTATTAGGAGAATTTCTGCGACCCACAGTGCTCTAGATTTTTCAGTTTGTTCCTGGGAATGGCAGCAACAGTGGTCTCCGCTCGTTACGATCTGTCTGGTTACGAAGAGTTAGGTCGGGTTATCATAATCTTGGTTAGGGTAGCGTAATCCTTTGCGCAGTACAATGCTGTTCGGTAGATTTCTTTGCTTTACTGTGCTCCAGTACGTCCTCCTTGGCTCAGTGGTGTGCAGCAGTAGCTGTCTCGGCAGGTTACTTTTAGTTATGCTATGTCTGGCTATGTTCCTTGGATTGGGTAAGGCTTGAGTAGCTTTGACCATTCTAATATACATTGCGATTCTAGGGATTTCTACATTCTACTCTCCACTAGTGTGTTCTGCATGGCTCTGGGGTGGCCAGAAATAGTGGCCTCGGCACGTCAGTTTGAGATATGTTACGTTTGTGTATGTTACGATTGTTCAGGTTAGGACAGGGTAGCTTTGGCTTTAGTGACTAGTCTGCTATTAGGTGCATTCCTGTGCCCTAGAGTGCCCGTATATTTTCTGCCTGGCTCTGGGAACGCAGCACTTGAAGTCTTGGCACGTTGTGTATAGTCGTGTTACGCTCGGTTACGGTGGGTTATGCTATGCTTGGGTAGGATATCTTTAGCTTTTGTGCAGTTCATTGCTATTCGGTGGATTTCTGCGCTCTAGTGTTCCCCAGTATGTCCTGCTTGCCTCTGGGGTGGCCAGCAGTAGTGGCCGAGGCGCGACGTGTTGAGTTAGGCTACGTTTGTTTATGTTCTGTTGGTTTGGGTTAGGTTACGTTCGGTTATGTCCTGTTGGCTAGGGTTTGGTTTGGGTAGCTTAGACTTTACTGATATACACTGAGATTCTACGGACTTCTGCGTTTTATTCTCCACTAATATGTTCTGCTTGGAACTGGGGCGGCCAGCAATGGTGGTAGCGGCACGTTAGGTTGAGATATGTTACGATCTTTTATGCAACGGTTGGCTACATTAGGACAGGAGAGCTTCCACCTTAGTGCTATAGCCTTCCATTAGGTGGACTTCCACGCCCTGCAGTGCCCTAATGCTTTCATCTTGGCTCATGGAATGCCAGCAATGGAAGTCTCGGCACGTTACGTTTTAGGCAGGATACGTTCGGTTAGCTTGGGGCAGGATAGGTTTTGTCATCGTAGCTATAACTTTTGCGCTGTACACTGCTATTCGGTAGAATTCTGCGCTCTACTGTGTTCTAGTTTGTGCAGCCTGCCCCTCGGGAGGGCAAAAATTGCAGTCTCCGCACGTTAGGTTTAGTCAATCTATGTTTGGTTATGTCCTGTTGGTTCGGGTTTGGCTTGGGTAGCTTTGACTTTTCAGATATACACTGCGATTATGTGGATTTCCGCGTTCTACTCTCCACTGACGTGTTCCGCTTGACTATGTGGAGGCTAGCAATAGCGGTCACGGCACGTGATTTTGAGTTGAGTTGCGTATGGTTATGTTACGTTTGGTTAGGTTATGTGAGAGTTGTTTTGACTTTAGTGCTACATTCTGCTATTAGGAGCGCTTCTGCTCCCTACAGTTCTCTAGTATTCTCGGCTTGACTATGGGAGGGCCAGCAATAGAGGTCCTGGCACGTTTTTTTGAGACAGGTTACGTTCGTTTATACTGGGTTGCACTGTACTGTGCTCTACCATGTCCTAGTTGGCTCCGTGTAGTGCAACAATAGCGGTCTCGGCACGTTAGTTTTAGTTATGGTACGTTTGGTTATGTTACGGTTGTTTGTTTTAGGAGAGGATAGCTTTGACCTTAGTGCTATAGCCCGCTAATAGCTGGATTCCTGCGCCATACAGGGTTCATATATTTTCAGCTTGGCTCTGGGAAGCCCAGCAAACGTAGTATCGGAACTTTATTTTGAGTCAGGCTGCGTTCGGTTCGGTTGCGTTAGGCTAAGTCTGGTTAAGATAGCTCCATCCGTTTCGGTGTACACTGCTATTCGTAGGATATCTGCGCTCTACTGCGCTCTAGTACGTCCTTCGTGGATCTGGTAAGGCAGCTATAGCGGTCTCGGCACGTTAGGTTTAGCTCGGCTATGTTTGGTTATGATCCTTTTGTTCGGGCTATGCTTGGGCAGCTTTGAATTTTCTGATATACATTGCAATTCTATGGATTCCAGAATCCTGCTCTCCACAAATGTGTTCTGCTTCGCTGTGGGGTTGCCAGCCGTAGTGGTAGCGGCACGTTAGGTTGAGAGCGTTTACGTTTGATTATGTCACGGTTGGTTAGGTTAGGAGTGAGTAACCTTGACTTTTGTGCTATATTCTGCTATTATGTGGACCTGTGTGCCCTATAGTGCTCTAATATCTTCAGCCAGGCGCTGGGAAGACCAGCGATAGTGGTCTCGACAGGATATGTTGAATCATGTTACGTTTGGTTATGCTGAGTTTGGCTAAGATTGATTTGGGCAGCATCAACTTCCGTTCTGTACACTGATATATGGTGGATTTCTGCGCTCCACTCTTGTCTAATATGCCCTGATTGGCTCTTCGGTGGCCAGGAGTAGTGTTCGCGGCGCGCTATGTTAAGCTAGTTTGCGCTTTGTTATATTACATTTGGATGGGTTAGGGGTGGATGCCTTTGACTTTAGTGCCATAGTCTTCCATTAGTTCGATTCCTGCGCCATACAGTGTTCTAATGCTTTCAGTTTGTCTCTGGGATGGCCAGCAATGGTGGCCTCTGCACGACACGATGTGTCAAGTTACGTTCGGTTAGGTTGGTACAGGCTAAGTTTTGTAAGGATAGCTTGAACTTTTGTGCTGTACACTGCTATTCGGTGGATTTCTGCGCTCCGTTGTGCTCTAGTTCGTCCTGATTGGCTCTGGGGAGGGCAGCAATAGAGGTCTCTGCCAGTTAGTTTGAGTTAGGCTATGTTGGGCTGTGATCTGTTGGTTTTGGTTAGGTTTGCATATCTTTGGCTTTCCTCACCTACGCTGCGATTCTATGGATTTCTGCGCTCTACTTTCGACTGATGTGTTCTGCTTGGCTCTGAGGAGGCCATCTGTATCGGTCGCGGCACGTTAGTTTTGGTTAGGTTACGATTGGTTAGGTTGAGTTATGGTAAGATTGGATATGGTAGATATATCTTTTGCGTTGTACACTGCCATTCGATAGATGCCTGCACTCTAATGTGCTCTAGCATGTCCTGCTTGTCCCTGGGGATGCCATTGCTGGTGGTAGCGACACGCTACTTTAAGTTAGGTTGCGTTTGTTTATGTTTTAATACCTTTGGTTAGGAGATGATTGCCTTGACTTTAATGGTATAGTTTGCTATTAGGTGGATTTCTGCGCCCTACTGCGCTCTGACTCTTTCTGATTGGCACTGGGAAGGCCCGAAGTAGTGGCCTCGTTAAATTATGTTCTGCCTTTTTACGATCGGTTGTGTTGGGTTATGCTAAGCTTGGTAAGGATATCTTCAACTTTTATGCTGTACACTGCTATTCGGTGGATTTCTGCGCTCTACTGTGCTCTACTACGACCTGCTTGGCTCTGCGGAGGGCATCAATAGCGGCATCGGCACGTTAGGTTTTGTCAGGCTATGCTTGGTTATGCCCTGTTGGCTTGTATTAGGCTTGGGTAGCTCTGACTCTTCTGATATAGACAGCGATTATACGGATTTCTGCATTCCTCTCTCCACAAAGGAATTTCGCTTGACTCTGGGGAGGCCAGCAATAGTGGTCGCAGAACATTAGGTTGAGTTAGGTTACGTGTGGCTATGTCACGATTGGTTAGGTTATGGGACGACTGCTTTGACTGTATTCTGCTATTTGGTGAATTTCTGCGCACTTCAGTGCTTTAACGTTTTCACCTTTGCCCTGGGAATGTCAGCAATAGGGGTGTCGGCGCGTTATGTTGAGACAGGTTACGTTCGTTTATACTGGGTTAGGCTAAGTTTGGATACGATAGCTTTAGCTATTGCGCTGTACACTGATATTCAGTGGATTTCTGCGCTCTTCATTGCTCTACTACACTCTGCTCGAGTCTGGGATGCCAGTAATAGTGTTCTCGGTACGATAGGGTGAGATGGGGTACGTTTCGTTAGTTTATGTTACCTATGGATATGTATGGATTGATTTGACTTTCGTGGTATAGATAGTAGCTAGGTGAATTTCTGCGCTCCACCGCGCTGTAGCATGTTCTTCTTGGCTATGGGAAGACAAGCGAGAGTGGTCTCGGTGAGACTGTTTATGTTACGTTTGGCTATGTTGGGATGTTGCATCTTCGACTGTTGTGCTATGCACTGCGATTGCATGAACATCTATGACATACTCCCCTCAAATCTTCTCCGCTTGGCTGTGACGAGGGCGGCAATAGAGGTCTCGGCACGTTAGGATGGCTAAGGCTTCGATTGCTTACGCAACATTAGGCTTGGTCAGGTTAGGATAGCTTTGATTTTTGTGCTAAACACCGCTATACGTTGAATATATGCGCTCAACTCTGCTCTAGTGTGTTCTGCTTTGCTAAGGGTAGGCCACCAATGTTAGTTTCACCACGCAAGGTTGAGTCATGTTACTGACTGCTTTGCTAGGTTCGGATAGGTTTGGTTCGTATAGCTTTGGCTTTTGTTCTATACACTGCTATCCGGTCGATGCCAGTGCACTGCATTGCTCTTCCAGCGTCTGTTTCCCCTGGGCAGGCAAGAAATGGCGGCCGTGTCATGACTGGTTGAGTTATGCTACGCGTGGTTTGGTTAGTGTTGGCTATGTTTGGTTAGGGTGGCTTTGACTTTTGTGCTATACACTGCTATTCGGTGGATATCTGCGCTCTACTGTGCTCTAGTATATTCTGCTTGGCTATGGGAGTGCCAGCGGTATTGGTCACGGCAGGTTTGACTGAGTTATGCTGCGTTTGGCTTTGTTACGTTTGGTTAGGTTAGGACAGGGTAGCTTTGACTTCGGCGCTATACACTGCAATTCGGAGGATTTCTACGTTCTACATTGCTCTACTATACTCTGCTCTACTCTCGGGAGGGCAGCAGTAGAAACCGCAGAACGTTTGGTTGAATTAGGTTACGTTCGTCTAGGCTAGATTACAATGTGTTAGGTTAGTATATCTTTGACTTTTGTTCTACACACTGCTATTCTATGGACTTCTGCGCTCTACTGTCCTCTAATATGCTGTGATTGGCGCTGAGGATGGCAGCAATATTGGTCCTGGCTAGTTAGGTTGAAATATTCCAAGTTCGGTTATGTTTTATTGGTTTCGGTTACGTTGGGATTGCTTTGACTTTCGTGGTATCGACTGTTGTTCGGTGGACGTCTGCGCTCTATTGTGCTCTAGTATGTTTTGCTTGAATCTGGGGAGGCCAGCATTAGCGGTCGCGTTACGTTTGGTAGTGATATGTTACGTTTGGTAAGGTTAGGTTAGGTTTGGTTAAATTTGGCAAGGGTGGCTTTGACTTCTGTGCGACGCAACGTTATTCGGTCGATATCTGCGCTCTGCATTTCTCCGCTATGCTATGATTGGCTCTCGTAAGGCTAGCAATGGCTTTCGTTGCACGTCGGTTTCGGCTACGTTACGTCTGCCTATGATACGATTGGCTATGTTAGAGTAGTGTAGCTTTGCCTTTTGCTCTGTACATTGCTATTCGGTGATTCTGTGCGCTCTGCTGTGATGCAATGTGCCATGCTTTGCTCTGCGGGAACCAGAAATAGCGGCCGCGGCGCGTTATGTTTGGTTAGGCTTCGTTTGGTTTTGGTTAGGTTTGTTTGGGATAGGTTGCGATATCCTTTACTTTCGTACAGTGGACTGCCATTCCGTGGACCTCTGCGTTCTACTCGCCTCTAATATGCCCTGCTTTGCGATGTGGGTGCCAGCAACAGTGGGATAGGCGCGTTAGGTTGGGATTGGGTACGTTTGGCTTTGTTAGGTTATGCTACGTAAGGTTATGATGTCTTCTACTTTTCCCCTTTACACTCCAATGCGGCAGATTTCTGCGGTCTTCTGTGCTATAGTATATTCTGCTTGGCTCTGGGGAGGTCAGCAATTGAGGTGTAAGAACGTTAGGTTGAATTAAGTTCCGTATGTTTATGTTACGTCTTGTTAAGTTAGGATAGGTTAACTTTGTCTTTTTGCTGTACACGGCTATTCGGAGGATTCCGGCGCTCTTCGTTGCTCCACTATTCTCTACTCCACTCTAGGGTGGCCAGCATTGGCGGTCGCCGCACAAGAGGTTGTGTTAGTTTACGTTTGCTTAGGTTAGGTTATGATGGCTTGGTTAGGGCGGCTTTGACTTTTGTGCTATGCACTTCCGTTCGGTGGATTTCTGCTCTCTACTCTGCTCTGATATTTTCTGCTTGGCTCTCGGGAGGCCAGCAATAGGTGTCCCGTCCCGTTAAATTTTGATACTCTACGTTTGGTTAGATTAGGTTAGGCCTGGTTTGGTTACGATGGCTTTGACTTTCGCGTTATGCACTCCAATTCGGAGGATCTCTGCGCTCTACTGTGATATATTATTCTCTGCTATGCGCTGTTGAGGCCAGAAGACGTGACCGCTGCGCGATAGGTTCTGTTAGGTTGCATTTGGTTACGTTAGGCTCGTTTGGTTTAGTTTGGGATATCTTTGCCTTTAGTCCTATACACTGCCATTTGATGGGCTCTTGCGCCCTGCTCTCCTCTAATGTGCCATACTTGGCTCTGGGGAGGTCAGCAACGGTAGTCCCTGCACGACAGGTTAATCTATTATTACGTTTGGTTACGTTACGTTTGGTCAGGCTAGGACATGATAGCTTCGTCCTTTGTGCTATACACTGCTATTAGGTCGATTTCAGCGTCCTACATGGGCCTACTATACCCTGCCTGGCCCAGGGGAGGCCAGTAATGGTGGCTTAGGCAGGATATGCTGTGATAGGCTACGTTTGGTTTCGATATGCTCATTGGGGTCAGGTTTGCGTAGATTTGACTTTCGTGGTATACTCTGATTTCCGCTGGATATTTGCGGTCCACTATGCTCTACTCTGTCCTGTTTAACCGTGGGGAGTCCAACAACAGTGGTCGCGGCAGGCTATGCTGAGCTATGCTATGTTTGGTGAGGATCTGTTTGTTTGAGTTAGACTTCGGTTGCTTAGGCTTCTTTGGCATACACTGCGATTCTATGGGTTTCTGTGTTGTACTACTCAGTAATATGTTCGGCTTGGCTATGTGGAGGCCTCCAATCGTGGTCGCAGCACGTCTGGTTGTGTTAGGTTACATTTTGCAATGATACGACTGGCTACGGTAGGAGGATGAAGATTTGGCTACTGTGCTATACACTGGTATTCGGTGGATTTCAGCGCTCTGCAGTGTTCTGGTGTGCATAGGTTGTGACTGGTGAGGCCAGCAAAGCTAGTCTCGGCACCATACGTTGAGTCAACCTATGTTCCATTCTGTTGGGATAGGACAGGTTATGTCAGGATATCTTCCACCTTTATGCTGTACACAGCTTCTCGGTGGATTACTGCGCTCCACTGTGCTCCAGTGCATTCTGCTTGACTCTGGGGATCCAAACCATAGTGGTCTGGGCACGTCAGGATGAGTTAGGCTACGTTCGGTTACGTTACGTATGGTTATGTTAGGATAGGGTAGCTTCGAATATTGTGCTATGCACTGCGATTCTATTGATCTCAGCACCCAACTCGCCTCTAATATGTCCTACTTGGCCCTGGCGGAGGCAGCAATAGTGGACTCGACACGTTAGGCTGAGTTATGTTACGTTTGCTTGCTTTACGTTTGGCTTGGTTAGGATATGGTAGCTTTGACTTCCGTGCTACCCTCTTGGATACGGTTGATTTCTGCTATCAACTGTACTCTAATGTGTCCTGTCTCGCTCTGGGAATTCCAGCAATAGTGGGCTCTGCAAGTTAGCCTGAACCTGGGCACATTTGGCTTGGCTATGTTAAGTTGGGTTTGGTCCATGTAACTTTGACTTTTGTGCTCCACAACGCCATTCGTTCGAAATCTGCGACCTGCGTTGCTTTACTAGCATCTGCTTATCTCTGGGGAGGCCAGCAATGGCGGTCGTCTCACGTATTGATTAGTTAGGTCACCCTTGGTTAGGTTCGGTTTGGTCGAGTTTGGTTTATTTGACTATGACCTTTGCACTATACGCCGCTATACGTTGGATCTCTGCGCTCTGCTGTGCTCTAGTATATTCTGCTTGGGTATGTGGAGACCAGCAGTATTGGTCTCGGCCCGCTAGTCCCAGATATGTTGCGTTCGGTTGTGCTACGATTGTTCAGGTTAGGATAGCATAGCTAAGACTTTTGTGCTGTAAACACATTCAGTGCGTTTCTGCGGTCTGCATTGCTCCACTGTACCCTGCTCAACTCTATGGAGGACAGCAATTGTGGTCACTCCACGTTAGGTTATGCCGGATTACGTATTGCTAGGTTAGGTAACGATGTGTCAGGTTAGGATAGATTCGAGATTTGTGTTACACGGTGCTATTCTATTGGCACTTGCTCTCTTCAGTGCGATAACACACGTTGCCTGCATCTGTGGACGCCAGGAATAATGCTCTCGGCAAGTTAGGTAGTGCTATTTTACCTTTGGTAATGTTAGCTTTGGTTAGGTTTGATGGGGATAGCTTTGACTTCTGTGCTATACGCTGCTGCTCCGTCGACTTCAGCGTCCTACATTGCTCTGCACTGCTGTACTCTGCTTGGCTCTAGTGAAGCCGGCTATTGTGGTCTGGGCACCCCAGGCTGTGTTACGTTACGTTTGGTCATATCATGACTGGATATGCAATTATGGGATAGCTTTGACTTTTGGCTATACGCAGCTATTCAGTGGATGTCAGCGCTCTACGGTGCTCTGGTATGTTTTGCTTGTCTTTGAAGATATCTGCAATAGAGCTCTGAGGCACGCTAGTTTGTGTCAGGTTACGCTCGGTTATGATACGTTTGGTTAGGTTAGGATAGGGAGCATTGACTTTTACGCTATACACTGCTATTGCGTGCATTTCCGCGCTCTACAATGCTCTACTAAACTCTGCTCAAATCTCGGGATGCCAGCAATAGCGGTCGTGGCACGTTCGGTTGTGTTATGTTACATTTGTTTACCATAGGTTAGGACATGTTTGGTTATGATGGCGTTGACTTTTGTGCTATACACAGGTCTTCGGTGGATTTCAGCATTCTACTGTGCTCTAATATTCAATGTCTCTTCTGCTATACCCTGCGACGTATGGATTTCGGCGCACTCCTGTACTCTAATATGTCCAGCTTGGCTCTGTGGATGCCAGCAATACTGGTCACCGCACGATAGGTTGAGTTATATTACGTTTGAATAGGTTTGGTTAGGACGGCTCTGGTCCTTACAGCTTTGACTTTTGTGCTCAACGCTGCTATTCTATGGACTTCTGCACTCTAATGTGCCCCATCGCAATCTGCTTGTCCCTGGGGACGACAGCAATGTTGGTCGCGGCACCTTAGGCTGCGTTATGGTACGTTTGGGCAGGTTAGGTTAGGTTAAGTTTAGTAGGAATTGCTTCGACTTTTCAGCTATACACCGATATTCTGTCGTAGTCTGCGCTCTGTGTTGCTCTACTAGCATACGATTGTCTCTGTGGCCGTCAGCATCAGTGACTTAGGCACGTTATGCTCTGCTAGGCTAATCTGGGCTATGTTAGGTTGGGAAAGGTTAGGTTAGGATATCTTTGACTCCTATGTTACACATTACAATGCTGCGGATTACTGCGATCTGCTGTGCTCTGGTGCATTCTGCTTGGCTCTGGGGAGGGCAGCAGTGTTGGTCTCGGCGCGTTAGGTTCACGTAGATTACGTTTGGCTATGTCACGCTTGGATAGGTTAGGATAGGAAATCTTTGACCTTTGCGCTATACACTGCTATTTGGTGGGTTTCTGCACTCCGCTCTGCATTAATATGCTTTGCTTGGCTTTGTGGGGGCCAACAATACTGGTCTTGTCACATTAAGTTGAGCCATGCTACGTTCGATTGGTTTGGGTTAGTTACGGTTAGGTTCGGATAGCTTTGACTTTCTTGGTGTACACGGCCATGCGGTTGATTTCTGGTCTCTACTGTGCTGTAATATGTTCTGCTTCGCTCTGGGGAGGATAGCAATAGTGACCACGGCGCGTTTGGTTGAGTTAGGTTACGTTCGGTTTGGTTAGGTTGAGTTAAGTATGGTTAGGATGGCTTTGACGTTTGTGGTGTACATTTCGATTCTATGGATTTCTGCGTCCTACTATCCCCTAATATGCTCTGCTTGTCGCTGGGAAGGCCAGCTGTGATGGTCCCGGCACGTAAGGTTGAGACGGAAAACGTTACGTTATGTTACGTTTGTTTAGGCTATGATAGAGTAGCTTTGACAAAAGTGCTATACCGTGCTATTCCGCCGATATCTATGCGCTGCATTGCTCTGCTGGCATCTGTTTGGATCTGGGGAGGCCGGCAATATCGGCCGCGGCACGTTTGCATAAGGCACGTTGCGCTCGGTTAGGTTTGGCTTGGTTAGAATGGCTTCGACTTTTGCACTATACACGGCTGCCCGCGAATTTCCGCGTTCTACTGTGCTCTAGCATATTCTGCTTGGGTCTTTGGAGGCCAGCAGCAGTGGTCTCGGCACGTTAGGTTCGGTTCAGCTACGTTTGCTAATGTTACGCTTGGTTAGGTTAGGAGAGGCTACTATGTCTTTTGCGATATACACAGATATTCGGAGGACTTCTACGCTCTACTGTGCTCCAGTATATTCTGCTTGACTCTGTGGATGCCAGCAGACGTGGTCTCGGTACGTTAGTATGCGTTTAGGTACGTTTGCTTATGTTACGTTTGGTTAGGTTAGGAGAGGATGGCTTAGACTTTTGTGCCATACGCAGCTATTCAGGGGAATTCACCGCTCTACTGCGCCCTGATATGTTCTGCATGTCTCTGGTGTGGCTGGCAATGGTGGTCTCGGCACGTTAGGTTGAGATATGCTACGTTTCGTTCGGGTGGGTTTGGAAGGCTTGGTTAGGCTTTCTATGTCTTTTGTGCTACACAATGTTATTCGGTGGGTATCTGCGCTCTACATTGCTCAACTGTACTCTGGTTGGCTCAGGGGATGCCACAAGCAGCAGTCGCGGCACGGTATGTTCAGTTATGCTACGTTCGGTTAGGCTTGGTTAGGCCAGGTTATGATAGGGTAATCTCGACTTTTGTTTCATACACTGATATTCGGTGGATTTCTGCGCTCTACATTCTCTACCACACTCTGCTCGACTCTGGGGAGGCGAGCAATAGCGGTTCCGGCAGGTTAGCTTGAGGTAGGTTACGTTTGGTTGGGTTAGGTTAGTTTAAGTTTGGATACGATAGCTTTGACTTTCGTGCTACTCACTGTTTTTCAGAGTATTTCTGCGCTGTATAGTGCTGTCGTAAACTTTGCTTGGCTCCTGCGCGGTCAGCAATAGTGGTCTCAGCACGTCAGGCTGGGTTATGATACGTTTGATTAGGTTAGGTATTTTCAAGCTAGGTTCGGTTTTCTTCGTCTTTCGTGCTATACACAGCTATTCGGCGGTTATCCGCGCTCTAATGTGCTGTAATACGCTCTGTCTGGCTCTGGGGTGGCCAGTAATAACGGTCGCGGCACGGTAGTTTGAGTTATGGTACGTTTGGTTAGGTTAGGTTAGGCTAAGTATTGATAGGATAGCTTTGACTTTCGAGCTATACACTAATATTCGGTGTATTTCTGTGATCTACTGTGCTCTATTACATTCTGCTTTTCTCTGGGCAGGCCAGGAGCTGCGGCCTCAGTACGTTCTGTTGTGCTATGGTACGAATGGTTAGGATAGGTTAGGAAGACTCGGTTAGGATTTCTTTGACTTTTGTTGTATGAACTGCCATTCGGCGGACTTATGCGTCCTACATTGCTCTACTGTATTCTGCTTAGCTCATGTAATGCCCGCAATAGTAGTCGTGGCATGTCAGGTTGTGCTTCGTAACGTCCGCTTATTTTACGATTGGTCAGTTTAGGATAGGACAGCTCTGGTTTCTGCGCCATGCACTGCTATTCTGTGGATTTCTGCGCTCTACTGCGATCTAATATACCATGCTTTGATCGGGGAATGCCAGAAGTGGTGGCCGTGGCGCGTTAGCTTGAGTTTGTCTACGTTTGGTTAGGTTAGGTTCGTACGGGTTATGTCAGGATTTCTTTGATTTTCGTGCTATACACTGCCATTCTATGGTCCTCTGCGCCCTCCTCTACTCTAAAATGCTCTGCTTAGCGCCGTTGTGGCCGGTAATATATGTCTTTGCTCGTTACGTTTTGCTGCTTTGACTTTTGTTGTATGAACTGCCATTCGGCGGACTTATGCGTCCTACATTGCTCTACTGTATTCTGCTTAGCTCATGTAATGCCCGCAATAGTAGTCGTGGCATGTCAGGTTGTGCTTCGTAACGTCCGCTTATTTTACGATTGGTCAGTTTAGGATAGGACAGCTCTGGTTTCTGCGCCATGCACTGCTATTCTGTGGATTTCTGCGCTCTACTGCGATCTAATATACCATGCTTTGATCGGGGAATGCCAGAAGTGGTGGCCGTGGCGCGTTAGCTTGAGTTTGTCTACGTTTGGTTAGGTTAGGTTCGTACGGGTTATGTCAGGATTTCTTTGATTTTCGTGCTATACACTGCCATTCTATGGTCCTCTGCGCCCTCCTCTACTCTAAAATGCTCTGCTTGGCGCCGTTGTGGCCGGTAATATATGTCTTTGCTCGTTACGTTTTGCTGTTCTACGTTTGGTTATGTTAGGCTAGGTCACGTTTGCCTGTGGTGTGCTTGACTTTTGTGTTTTACACTGGAATGCAGCGAGTATCTGCGCTCTACTGTGCTCTACTATGTTCTGGCCGGTTGTGTGGTAGTCGACAATAGTGGTCTGTGCACGTTTGGTTGGGATAGGTTACGTTTAGTTCTGTTACGTTTGTTTGGGTTAGGATAGAATTGCTTTTGCTTTTGTGCTCTACACAGATATACGGTTTACTTCTGCGCTCTACATTGCTGAAACAGCCTCCGCTTGGCTTTTGGGAGGCCAGAAATAGTGGTCGTGGCACGTTAAATTGAGTTCAGTTACCTTTAGTTATGTTGCGATTTGCTTGGTTAGGGCACGACAGCTGTGACTTGTGTGCTATACACTTATGTTCGGTGGATTTCTTCTATGTACTGTGCTCTAGAAGGCTCTGCTTTTATCTGGGAAGGCCAGAAATAGTGGCCTCGGCATGTTAGCTTGAGATATAATACGTTCGGTTAAGTTAGGTTTGTCTGGGTTTGGTAAGGGTAGCTTTGACTTTTCTGCTATACACTGCCATTCTTTGGGCTTCTGCGATCTATTCTCCTCTCATATGACCTGATTGGTCATTGGGAGGCCAGCAGTGGTAGCCTAGGCACGTTAGGTTGTATTAGTTTATGTTTGGCTATGTTATGTTTGGCTAGGTTAGAAAAGGATGGCTTTGACTTTGGTGGTATGCACTGCTTTTCGATGAATTCCTGCGCTCTACTCTGCTCTAGTATGCTGTTCCTGCCTCTGGAGTGGCCAGTAACGGTGGTCTCGGCACGTGAGTTTCGGGAGGCTGCGTTTCGTTATGTTAGGTTAGCTTCGTTTGGGTGAGGGCAACATCGACTCATCAGCAATACACTGCGATCCTATGGATTCTTCGCACAACTCTACCCTATAATCCTCTGCCTGGTGCTGTGGTTGCCAGGAACACGGGTCGCGAAGCGTTAGTTTCAGATAGATTACGTTTAGTTAGCTTAGGTTAGTTTGTGTTAGGCCAGGATTGCTTTGACTCTAGTGATGAACTCAGCTATTCTACGGGCCTCTGGGATCTACTGTGCTCCATCACATTCTGCTTGTCCCTGGTGACGGCAGGTATAGCGGTCGCTGCACGTTACGTTTGCATAGGTTAGGTAATGTTTGACCAGGGTACCTTTGACTAGTGTGATATAGACTGAAGTGCGGTGGATTTCTGCGCTCTACTGTGCTCTAGGATGTTCTGCTTGGACCTGCGGAGGCCAGCAATTTTGGCCTTGGCACGATAGGATTACTTATGTGACGTTCGGCTTTGTTACGTTTGGTTGGGTTAGGTCAGGATATCTTTGATCTTTGTGCTGTACACCGCAGCGCGGAGGACTTCTGTGGTCTACTATGGTCTATTTCATTCTGCCTGCCCCTCGGGAGGCCAGGAATTCTGGCCTCGGTACGTTAAGTTGGGATAAGCTACGTTTCGATGCTAGTTGTGTCTTGGTTTGCTTAGGGGTAGCTTCGTCTTTTCTGCAATACACCGCCTTCTTTGGACTTCTGCGCCCTACTGTGCTCCGCCATATTCAGATTGTCCTTGGGAACGCCAGCAATAGTGGTTGCGCCACGTTTGCTTGGGTTATGATAGGTTAAGTTTGGCTAGGATACCTTTGACTTTAATGATATGGCCTGCAGTGCGGTGGACTTCTGCGCTCTACTGTGCTATAGCATGTTCTGCTTGGCTCTGCGTAGGCCAGCAATAGTGGTCTCGGCTAGTTATATTGTGTTAGGCTACGTTCGCCTATGTTACGTTTCGTTACGTTAGGATAGCGTAGGTTTGTGTACTGCGCTATGCACTGCGATTCTGTGGATTCCTGCGCTCTACTCTACCCTAATATTCTTTGCTTCGCCGTGGGGAGGCCAGCAAGAGTGGTCACGCCACGCTAAGTCCAGTTAGGCCGCGTTCGGCTATGCTTCGATTGGCTAGGTTACGAGAGGATAGCACTGACTTCTGTGCTATACACTGCTACCTTCCGAATTCTGAGCCCTGCATTGCTGTAATATATCCTGCTCGGCTCTGGGGTGGCCAGCAATAGTGGTCTCGACGCGTTAGGTCTTGCTCGCCTACGTTTGCTTATGAAACGTTTGCGTATGTTAGGTGGGAATACCCTAGGCTTCTGTGCTACAAACTGATATCCTCCGAATTCTGCGCTCCGAAGTGCTCTAATATGTCCAGCTTGGCTCTGGGGTGGCCAGTAATAGTAATCTCGGCACGTTAGGTTTAGTTAGGCTACGTTCGTCTATGTATCGATTGGCTACGTTAGGATATGCTACTTCGAATTATGCGCTTTTCACGGCTATTCGGTGGACTTCTGCACTCTAACGTCCTCTAGCATGCTCTGATTGGCTCTGGAGAGGCCAGCATTATTAGCCTCGGCACATTGTATTGAGTTACGCAACGTTTGGGCAGGTTAGGATAGGTCAGCTTAGATCAGGATATCGTCGACTTTTGTGGTATAAATTGATGTTCGGGGGTTTCTGATCTCTGCCGTCCTCTAGTACATTGTGCCTGGCTCTGTTAGGCTACGCTTGGTTATGTTACGTTCTGAGAGGTTGGGAGAGGATAGCTTTGATTTGTGCTCTATACACTGCTATCCGCGGACTTCTGCGCGCTGCTGTGTACTACTATTTTCTGCTTGGCTCAGGGGAGGCCAGTGATAGTGCTCTCGGCATGGTAGGTCGGGTTAAGCTAAGTTTGGATATGTTACGTTTGCTTGGGTTAGGTATGGATAGCTTTGACTTCGTGGTATAAACTGTTATAAGGTGGATCTCTGCGCTCTGCTGCGCTCTACTACATCGTGGCTGGCCCTGTGGAGGCAAGCAAGTGTGGTCTCGGCACGTTACGTTGGGTTAGGCTACGTTTGGTAAGGTTTAGTGTGGCTAGGCTTCGTCAGGGTACCTTTCACTTTTGTGCTATACACTGCATTTCGGTGGATTCTGGCGCTCTACATTGCTCTACTATGCTCTGCTCAACACTGGGGAGGCGAGCAATAGTGGCCGTGGCTCGTTAGGTTGTGGTATGTTACGATTGGTTGGGTCTGGTTAGGCTATACTTGGTCAGGATAGCTTTTGGCATTCGTGCTATACACTGTCATTCGTTGGATATCTATGATATGCTATGCTCTACTACGTGCTGCTTGTCTCAAGGGTGGCCAGCAACAGTGATCACGGCACGTTAGTCTGGGTTATGTTACGTTTGGTTAGGTTAGGATATGTCAAGCTTGGTCTGGTTACCTTTGATTTTCGCGCTATACACTCCTATTCGGTGAATTTCTGCGACCTGATGTGCTCTAATATGCTCTGCTTGGCGCTGGGGTGGCCAGTAATGGTGGTATTGGCACGAAAGGTTGAGTAAGGTTACGTTTCGTTTGTTTAGTTTCGGAAGGTTCGAATAGGGTTTATCCGACTTCTGTGCAGCACATTTCCATTTGGTGAATTTCTGCTCTCTACGTTGCTCTACTGTGATCTGCTCGACCATGTGGTCGAGCTATAGTGACCGTGGCATGTTAAGTTATCTTATGCTACGTTTGTTCATATTAGGTTAGGTTAGGTTATGTCATGTTTGGTCAGTCCAGCTCTGACTTCTTTGCTATACACTGTTATTCGTTGGATTTCTGTGATCTACTGTGCTCTACAATACATTACTCCACTCCGGCACTTTAGGTTGAGTTATGTTACGATTGGACTGGCTTGGTTGGGCAACGTTTGGTTAATGCAGATCCTTCTTTCGTGCTATACATTGTTTTTCAATGTATTCCTGTAATCTACTGTGCCCTGCTGTATTCCGCTTGGCCCAGGGAAGGCCAGCAGTAGTGGTCTCGGAACGTTAGGTTGGGTTTAAATACGTTCGCTTATGTCAAGTTTGGTCAGGTTCGGATAGAATAGCTTATACCTCTGTGCTATACGCTGCTAGTCCGTGGCTTTCTGCGCTCTACTGCACCCTAATTTGTCCTGCTTGGACCTGGGGCGGCCAGTAATTGTTCTCCCGGCACGTTAGCTATTGTTAGGTTACGTATCGGTCGGTTAGCTTTGGTAGGCTTAGTTAGGATATCTCTGAGTTTTGTGCTATACGCTGCTATACGGAGGCCTTCCGCTCTCTACATTGCTCTACTATACACCGCTCGACTCTGTGGAGGCGAGCAACAGAGGTCGTGGCACGTTAGGTTGAGTAATGTTACTTTTGGTTAGGTTATGTTGGGTTAAGTTCGGTAAGGATACATTTGACCTTCGCACTGTACACAGTTATTCCGTGGGTCACTGTGATCTACGTTGCTCTACTATATGCCGCTTGGCTTAGGGAAAGCCAGCAGCAGAGGTCGCGTCATGCTATGTTGATTTACGCTACGTATGGTTCGGTTAGGTTTGGTCAGGATATCTTAGGGTACCTTCGACCTTTGTGCTATTCACTGCAGTGCGGTGGATTTCTGCGCACAGATGTGCTCTAGCATGTACTGCTTATCTCTGTGGAGGTCTGCAATAGTGGTCTCTGCACGTTAGGTTCAGCTGACCCACGTTTGGTTATGTCCCGGTAGGTGTGGTTAGGATTAGATGGTCCAGGCGTCTGAGCTGTAAACAGCTATACTCCGATATCAGCGCTCTACGGCACTCTAATATTTTCTGCTTGGCTCTGTGGAGGACAGCAATGGTGGTCTCGGCGCGTTTGGTGTGATTAGGCAACATATGCATATGACAATTTTGACTATGATACGACAGAATAGCTTAGACTTTCGTGCCATTCGCCGCTATTCGGTGGATATCAACGCACTACTGCGCTCTAATATGTTCTGCATGCCCCTGTGTTGGCAAGAAAAGGTGGTCTTGGCACGATAGGTTGAGTTATGGTACGTTCCGTTCTGGTAGGTTTGGAAGGCTTGGATAGGATTTCTACGGCTCTTGTACTACACATTGCTATTCGGTACACTTGTGCGCTCTACATTGCTATACTATATTCTGCTTAACTCTGGGTATGCCAGCAGCAGTGGTCGAGGCGTTATGTTCACTTATGCTACGTTTGGTCAGGTTAGGTTACGCGAGGTAAGGTTAGGTTATCATCGACTTTTGCAGCATGCACTGCTTTCCTTGGAGTTCTGTGCTGTGCATTGCTCTAATATGTTTTGCTTGGCTCTGGAGAGGGCAGCAATAGCGGTCTCGGCACGTTAGGATTAGTCAGTTTCCGTTCGGCCACGTTACGTGTGGTCAGCTTTGGACCGGGTACCTTTGACTTCTGCGCTATACACCGCTATTCGGCGGACTCCTGCGCTATACGTTGCATTAATATAATATGCTTGGCTCTGGGGATGGCAGCAACAGTTGTCTCGACACGTTGGGTTGACTTAGGTTACGTTTGGTTAGGTTATGATTGTTTGGGATAGGTTTGGATAGCTTTGACTTTCTTCGCATGACTCTTATTTGGTGGATTTCTGCGCTGTACTGTGCTCTACTATGATGTGCTCGACTCTGGGGAGGCCAGCAATAGTGGTCGCTGCACGTTATATTTAGGTGTGCTAAGTTTGGATATGTTACGATTGGTTATGTTGGGAGAGGGTAGCTTTTACTTTTGCGCCATTCAATGCTATTCGGAGGATTTCTGCTCTCCACTGTTGTCTGGTATCCTCAGCTTCGCCATGGAAATGACCTCAATTGTGGTCTCGGCACCTTATGCTGGGCTAGGCTATGTCAGGGTGGTATAGGATAGGCCAGGTTAGGTACGGTTATATTTACCTTCGTGCTTTACTCATTAACGCCGCGTATTTGTGTGATCCACTGTGCTCTAGTGTATCCTGCTTGACTCTGGGGAGGTTAGTAATTGTGGTAGGGCGGTTAGTTGGAGCTAGGTTACGTTTGACTATGTTACGATTGGTATGGTTTGGAGAGGGTAGCTTCGCCTTTTGTGCTATACACTGCTACTCGGTGAAATTCTGAGCTCCACTGTGATCTGATATATGCAGCTTGGCTCCGGGAAATGCAGCAATGGCGGTCTCCGCAACTAATGCTGACGTAGGCTACGTTTTATTGTGTGAGGTTCGGCCAGGTTAGGCTAGGATATATTTGACTTTAGCGCTGTATACAGCTACTTCGCGGATTTCTGTGATCTACTTCATTCTGGAATATTCTGGTTGGCTCTGTGCAAGTCAGCAATTGTAGTCTAGGCACGTTATGCTATGTTAGGGCGCGTTTGTTTATGTTACGTTTGGTTAAGTTCTATTAGTTTGGGTTACCATCAGATTGCTCTGACTTTCGTGATGTAAACTGTTTTTCGGCGAACTTCTGCTCTATACTGTGCTCAAGTATGTTCTGCTTGGCTCTGGGGCGGCCAGCAATAGATGTATCGGCTCGTTAGGTTTTGTTACTCTACGTTTGGTTACATTAGGTTAGTACCGGTTAGGCTAATTTTTGTTTGACTTTTGTGCTGCACACTGCTATTTGGTGGCCTTCTGCTCTCTACTGTGCTCCAGTATATTCTTCTTGGCTCTGCGGAAGCCAGCTATTGTGGTCTCGGCACGTAAGTTTGGGTTAGGTAGCGTATGGTAATACTGCGATCAGATATACTAGGAGAGGATTGCTTTGACTTTTGTGCTGTACACTGCTGTTCGTTGGGTTTCTACGCTTTGCGTTGCTGCACAACACTCTGCGCGAATCTGGGGGGGGGGACAGTAATAGGGTTCTCGGCCCGTTTGTTTGAGTTGGGGTACGTTTGGTTACGTTAAGTCAGTATAGGCTAGGGTTGGATAAATTTCACTTTCGACGTACACACTGTTATTCGGTGGGCTTCTACGATCTACTGTGCACTTGTATGTTCTGCTGAGCTCTGGAGAATTCAGTAATGGTGGTCTCGGCACGTAAGGTTGTGATAGGATACGTTTTGTCTTGTTATGATAGGATTGGGTGGATATGGATAGCTTCAACTTTCTGCAGTACACTGCGGTTCTACGGATTTCTGCGCCCTACTCTCCCCTATTATGCCCTGCTAGGCTCTTTGTGGGCCTGCAATATCGCTCGCGGCACGCTAGCCTGTGATATATTACGTTTGGTTATGTTACGATTTGTTAGGTTAGGTAGCAATGGCTTTAACTTACGCGCTATACACTGCTATTCGGTGCATTTCTGCACTATGCAGTGCTCCAATAAGGTCTGCTTTGCTATGGCAGTTCAGTAATATCGGTCTAGGCATGTATGGTTGTGTTAGGTTACGGAGGGTTATGTTTTGTTTGGTAGGTTAGGCGACGGTGTCTTCGACTATTGCGCTACGCACTGCTATTCGGTGGATTTCTTCGCGCTACTGTATTCTAATATTCTCTACTTTGCTCTGTGGAGGACAGAAACACTGTCCGCTGCGCGTCAGGTTGTGTTATGATACGTTCGGATACGTTAGGATAGGATATCTTTGTCTCTTGTGCTATACACTGCAATTTGGCGGGTTTCTGCGATCTACTGTGCTCTAACATGCTCCGCTTGTTGCTGAGGAGGTTAGCGATAGAGGTCTCGGCTCGTTAGGTGTAGTTATTCAACATTTTGCTGGCTTGGGTTGTGTCTGGTTAGGTTAGAATGTCTTTGACTTTTATGCAATACATTGCTATTTGGTTGCATTCTGTGCACTACTATGCTCTACTGAGATCCGCTCGACTCTGGGGAGGCCAGCGGTAGTGGCCGTGGTTCTATAGAATTTGCTTGGCTGCGATTGGTAATGCCACAACTGGTTAGGCTCGGATACAATAGATGCGACTTTTATGCTATACACTGCTTTTTGGTCGATATCTGCGCTCTGCGCTGCTCTACTATCATCCGCTTGTCCCTGGGGAGGTCTGCAATAGTGGTCTAGGTACGTTAGGTTGAGACACATTACGTTCGGTTTGGTTAGGCTAGGTCAGATTATAAAAGGATGGTTTTAACTTTTGCGCTGTAGACTGATATTCGGTGACTTCCGCGCTCTACTGTGCTCCAATATGTTCTGCATTGCTCTGGGGAGACCACAAATACCGTATCGGCGCGTTAGGTTGTGTTAGGTTACGTTTGTTTATGGTATGTTTGGTTTGGTTCGGCTAGGGTATCCTTGACTTCTGTGACATACACAGCCATTCCGTGAGTTTCTGCGCTCTACTGTGCTCTAATATGTTCCGCTTTGTTCTGGGTAGGTCAGCAATAGTGGTATAGGCACTTTAGTCTGTGTTAGCTTACGTTTGGTAAGGTTATGTTAAGTTAGGCTTTGTTGGGATAGCTATGACGTTTGTGCTGTGCGCTGCCATTCGGCGATCTTCTACGCTCTAGTGTGCTCTAATACGGTCTGCTTGGCTCTGGGGGGGGGGGCAGAAATACGGGTCTCGACACGTTAGGATGAATTAGGTTACGCTCAGCTTTGCGTGGTTTTGTTTGTTTTGGCCAAGGTAGCTTTGACTTTTGTAGTGTAAACTGCTATTCGGAGGATTCCTGCGCTCTACTGCGATCTAATATTCGCTGCTTTAATCTGGGCATCCCAGAAACTGTGTCCGCATTGCGTTGGTTTGAGTTGGATTAGGTACGGTTGTGTTACGTTTAGTTAGGTCAGGACATGGTATCTTTGACTTAGGCGCCATACACCGCTATTCGGCGGAATCCTGTGCTCTACGTTCCTCTTAATATGATCTGCTTGGCTCTGGAGAGAGCAGCAGTAGAGGTCTGCACACGTTAGGTTGAGTGATGTTATGCTTGGTTACATTACATTTGGTCGGATTAGGAAATGATAGCATTGACTTTTGCGCTACGCAGTGCTATACACATGATTCCTGTGCTCTGCTGCGATCCAATATGTTCTGCTTTGTTGCGGAAGAGCAGAGATAGCCCCCGCGGTACATTAGCTTGAACCACGTCGCGTTTGGTTATGTTATGTTTGTTTGGATCTGATTTCGATATTCTTGACTCTTCTACTATATAATGCGACCTATGGATTACGGCGCTCCCCACTACTTTAATATGCTCTGCTTGACTCTGTGGAAGCCAGGAATACTGGTCACCGCACCATGGGTTTAGTTACATTAAGTTTGGTTATGCTTGGTTAGGATTGATCTGGTTCGCATAGCTTCGACTACTGCTCTCAACTCTGCTATTCTATGGACTTCTGCGCTCTACTGCACTCTATCGTACTCTGCTTGTCCCTGCGACGGCAACAATAGTGGTCGCGGCACGTTAGGTTGCGATATGTTACGTTTGGTTATGTTAGGTTAGGTAAAGTTTGCATGGGATTGCTTTGACTCTTGTGCTACACACTTCTCTTCGGTCGATATCTGCGCCCTGCTCTGCGCTACTATCATCCGCTTGTCTCTGCGGAGGTCTGCAATGGTGGTCATGGTACGTTATGTTGAGCTACATTACGTTCGGTTTGCTTAGGTTAGGTCAGATTATTAAAGGATGACTTTAGCATTTGCGGTTTAGACTTCTATTCGGTGGATTTCTAATCTCTACATTTCTCGACTATACTCTGCTCGCCTAGGGGTTGGCCAGTAAGGGTGGCCTCGGCACGTTATGTTGAGTTAGGCTACGCTTGGTTAGGCTATATTTGTTTGGGTTACGATCGGATAGCTTTGACTTTCGTGGTATAAACTGTTTTTAGGTGCACTTCTGCGCTCTGCTGTGCTCTAATATGTTCCGCTTCGCTATCGGAGCTCAGTAATAGCGGTCTAGATAAGTTAGGTTGTGTTTTGTTACTGTTGTGTATGTTACATTTCGTTGGGTTAGGCTACGATATCTTCGGCCTTTGTGCTGTGCACTGCTCTTCGGTGGATTTCTACGCTCTACTGTATTCTATTATTCTCTGCTTTGCTCTGGGGGGGGGGGCAGAAAGAGTGCCCTCGGTGCGTTGTGTTTTACTTGGTTACGTTTCATTATGATACGTTTGTGTAGGTTAGGATAGGTTATATTTGACTCTTGCGCTATACACTGCACTCCGGCGCGCTTCTGCGCTCTGCTGTGCTCTCATATGTCCTCCTTGTCTCTGGAGAGGCTAGAAATGTAGGTATTTTCTCTGCAGGTTTAGTTATCCTACATTTGGTTTCGTGAAGTTAGGTCAGGTTGAGTTAAGATAACTCAAAGTTTGTGCTATACATTGCAAATTTGTGGCACCCTGCGCTCCACTATTCTTTAGTATATTATGCTTGTCACTCCGTAGACCAGCAATAGTGGCCCCGTCATGTTATGCTATGTCAGGTTACGTTCGCGTATGTCACGATTGGTTAGGTTAGGATAATATAGCTTTGACTTCTGAGCCGTTCACTGCTATTCGATGGATTTCTGCGCTCTACTGTGATCTAATCCTCCCTGCTTTGCTGTGGGAACTGCAGAAAGGGTGGCCGCGGCGCGTTATGCTGTGATACGTTACGTTTGGTTAGGGTAAGTTTGTTCGGGTTAGGTAAGGATATCTTTGACCTTGGTGCTATACGCTGCCATTCTATGTACCTCTACGCTCTACTCTCCCCAAATATACCCTGCTTGGCTCTGGCGAGGTCAGCAATTTTGGCGTAGACACGTTAGGTTGATTTATGTTACGTTCGCTGATGTTACGTTTGGTTAGGTTAGGGCAGGGTGTTCTCGACTTTTGCGCTGTAAACTGCTACGAGGCGGACTTCTGCGCTCTTCATTGGTCTACTATGCTCTGCAGAACTATCGGGAGCACAGCAATATCTGTCGTCGCCCGTTTGGCTCAGCTAGGTTATTCTCGTCTAGAATTGGCTAGGCTTATTTTGGTCTGCGTGTCTTTGACTTTTGTGCTATACACTGCTACTCGGGGGATTCCAGCGTTCCACTACGCTCTAGTATATTCTGCTTGTCCATGGGGCGGCCAGCAATCGATTTCTCGGCTCGATAGGTTCGGAAACTCCACGTTCGGTTAGGCTAAGTTGGATATCTTTGACTTTTGTGCCATACACTGCTATTTGGTGGCTTCCTGCGATCTACTGTGCTCTAGCTTATTCTGCTCGCTTCTCGGGAGGACAGGAATGATGGTCTCGACGCGTAAGGTTAAGTTAGGTTGCTTTGGCGATATTGCATATGGATAGGATAGGATCGGACAGCTTTGTCTTTTGCGCCCTACACTGTTTTTCATTGGGTTTCTACATTCTACGTTGCTCCACAGTACTCTGCTTGACCCTGGGCGGGGGGTGGGCCAGTAATTATGTTCTCTGCCCCCTATATTGAGTTAGGCTACGTTGTGCAACGTTAAGTTAGGTTGCGTTATGTTCGGATAGATTTGACTTTCGCTGTATACACCGATATTCGGTGTTTTCATACTCTCTACTGTGCCCTATTATGCCCTGCTTGGCACTGGGGAAGCCAGTAATACTGGACGCTGCACGTTATTCTCAGTTAGATTACGTTTGGTTAGGTTACGCTGGGTCGGGCTAGTCTAGGATAGCATTGGCTTATGTGCTCATCATTGGTATTCTTTGGACCTGTGTTCTGCTGTTCTCTATCATATTTGGCTCTATCATATGGTCTCGGCTAGTTAGGTTTAGAAATTCTACGTTCGGTTATGTTCGGCTGAGATATTTTTGACTTTTGTGCTATACACTGCCATTGGGTAGCTCCTTGCGATCTACTGCGCTCTAATATGCTCTGCTTAGTTCCGCGATGGCCATCAATAGCGGTCGCGGCACGTTATGTTTTGTTATGCTATCTTTGGTTAGGATAGGTTATGCTAAGTTAGGTCAGGATATCTTCGAATTTTGTGCTATACACTGCTGTTCGGTGGATTTCTGCGCTCTGCGATGCTCTAGTATAGTCTGCTTTGCTCTCTGGAGGGCAGTAATAGTGGTCTCGACGCTTTAGGTTGAGTTATGTTGCGTTTGGTTTTGTTAGGTAAGGTTAAGTTTGGTTAGGGTAACTTTGAGTATCGCAATATGCACGGCTATAAGGAGGAATTCTGTGATCTACTGTGCTCTGCTACACTCTGCTTGGCTCTGTGGAGGCCAGGAGTAGTGGTCGCGGCACGTTGTATTGAGCTATGCTGCGTTCGGCTAGGTTGGGTTAGGTCAGGTTAGGATTGGGTTTCTTCGACTTTTGTGCTGTACAACGCTATTCGGTGGATTTCTGCGCTCTATAGTCCTCTTCTTTGCTCTGCTTGACTCTTGTGAGGCGAGCAGTAGTGGCCGTGGCACGTTACGATAAGATATGTTACGATTGGTTGGGTCAGGTTTGGCTATATTTGGTCAGGGTAGCTTGAACTTTCGTGCTGTACACTGCTATACGGTGGACTTCTGTGGTCTACTGTGCTCTACTGCATTCTGCTCCGCTCTGGGACGGCCAGTAATGGTGGTGTCGGCACGTTATGTTTAGTAATGTTACGCTTCTTTAGGCTTGGTTAGGAGGGCAAGGTTATGATTTCTTTGACTTCTGTGTTATGAAATCCTATCCGCTGGATTCCTGCGATCTACATTGCTCTACTATGCTCTGCTCGACACTGCGGAGTCGAGCAATAGTGGTCGCCGCAGGTTATGTTTTGTCTGGTCACGTTTGGTATGGTTACATAGGGCTAAGTTTGGTAGGATAGCTTTGACCTTCGTGCTATACCTTGTTATTCGGTGTATTTCCGTGATCTGCTGTGCTCTACTACGATCTGCTTGGATACGGCGTGGCCAGGAACAGGGGTTGCTGCACGCCATTTTGAGTCATACTACGTTCGGCTTTGTTAAGTTAGGACAGGTTATGCAAGGGTATCTACAGCTTTTGTGCTGTTCATAGCTATTTAGTGGATTTTTGCGCTCTAATGCGCTCTAATGCGCTCTAATAGGCTCTGCTTTGCTCCGGGAAGTCAGCAATATTGGCCTCGCCACGTTAGGTTGGGTTAGGTTGCGTTTGGTTAGGTTAGTTTAGGTTAAGCTCGGTCAGGTTAATTTAGACTTTCGTGCTATACACTGCAATCGGAGCGTTTCCGCGCATTACTGGGCTCTACTATATTATGCTTGGACATGGGAATGCCAGAAATATTGTTCTCCGCAAGTTAGGCTGTGTTATGTTTGGTTAGTTTAGGTTGGGTTTATTTCGGTATGGCTTGCCTTGGTTGTCGTTCTATACACTGACGTTCAGTGGATTTCTGCGCTCTGCTGTGATCTAGTTTGCTCCGCGTTCCTCGGGAGAGAACGGAAACTGTGGCCGCGGAGCGTTAGGTAGAGTTATGTCACATTTGTGTTGGTGTGATTTGTTTGTGTTATGATAGGTTATCTTTGACACGTGTGCTGTACACAGAAAAGCGTTCGATATATGCGCACTAGTATCCTCTGCTTTGCTTTGTAGAGGCCATTAATAGTGGTCTCGCCAAGTTAGTTCGGGATATGCTACATTTGGTTACGATATGCTTCTATGGCTAGGATTGGATAGCATCGACCTTTCCGTAATACACTGCGATTCTAAGGTTTACTGACCCTACGCTCCTCCAGTATACTCAGCTTGTCTCTTTGGTGGCCAGCAATACTGGTCTTGGCACGTTTCGCTGAATTAGGCTGCGCTTGGTTTGGTTAGGTTGTGTGAGATAGGGTTAGGAAGTCTTTGAGGTTTGTGCCATTCGCAGCTCTTTGGAAACCTTCTGCGCTCTGGTCTGCTCTAGTATATTGTGCATGGCTGTGGGGAATCCAGCAATAGTTGTGTCGGCACGTTAGGTTATGTTAGGCTGTATTTTATTATACTACGTTTGGACAGGTTAGGATAGGGTAACTGTGACTTTTGTGCTGTGCGCTGCAATTCGTCACATTTCTGCGCTCGACATTGTTCTACTGTACTCGGCTCGACTGTGGGGATGCCAGTGATAGGGGTGCCGCCAGGTTAGTTTGATTTAGACTACGTTTGGTTATGTTACGTTTGGTTAGGGTAGGTGATGATGGCACTGATTTTCGTGCTGTAAGCTACTTTTCGGAGAGCTTCTGGGCTATACTGTGCACAAACGTGCTCTGCTTGGGTCTGGGGAGGCCAGCAATAGTGGTCTCGGCACGTAACTCTGAGATATGCTATGTTTGTTTATGTTAGGTTAGATCAGGTTAGGTTAGGGTATCTTTGACTTCTGTGCTGTACACTGGAATGCGGTGGTCTCCTGCGCTCAACTGTGCTATAGTATGTAGTGCTTGGCAATGGGGAGCCAAGCATTAATGGTCTCGCCATGTAAGGTTGAGGTATGCTGCGTTTGGGTATGTTAAGTTAGCTATGTTTGCGTTTGTATCGCTTCGACTATTCTGCTATACACTGCAATTCTATGGTTCTCTGCGCTCTACCCTCCTCTATTATTCTCTGCTTGGCTCTTTGGAAGCCAGCAATTCCGGCCGCGGCACGTTACGCCAAGTCAGATTACTTTCGGCTAGGATAAGTTATGCTGTTCAAGGTCAGGATAGCTTTGTCTTTTGTGCTCAACAGAGAAATACTATAGACTTCTGTGCCCTTCCGTGCTCTACCATACCTCGCCTGCCTCTGGGGGCGCCAGCAGTAGTTGTCGTGGCACGTTTGGTTCAGCTATATTGCTTTCGGTTAGGGAAGGTTATGCTATGTATGGACAGGATGTCTTTGAGTCTTGTGCTGTTCACTGCAAAGCAGTCGGCTTCTACGCCCTACTGCTCGCTAGTGCATTCTGCAATTCTATGCGGAGGCCAGAAATAGTGGCCTCTGCGCGTTAGGTTCAGTTAGGTAACGCTTGTTTATGTTACGTTTTGTTAGTCTTCGACGGGGTAGTTTTTAGTTTCGTGCCATACTCTGCTTTTCGGCGGATTTCTGCGTTCTGCTATGCTCTAATATGCTCTGCTTGGCACAGGGGAGGCCAGCAACAGTGGTCCCGGCAGCTTAGGTTCAGGCAGGATACGCTTTGTTATGTTCCATTACCTTTGGTTAGGTTGGGACAGCCTCGACTTTTCTGCCCTCCTCTGCGTTTATATGGATTGCTGTACTCTCCTTTCCTCTATTATATTCTGCTTGGCTCTGGCGATGCCAGCGATAGATGTCGGGGCTCGTTAGGTTTTGTTACTCTACGCTTGGTTACATTAGGTTAGGACAAGTTAGGCTAACGATTATTTGGCTTTTGAGCTGCATACTGCTGTTTGGTGGCTTTCTGCTCTCTACTGTGCTCTAGTATATTCTTCTTGGCTCTGGGGAAGCCAGCTATTGTGGTCTCGGCACATAAGTTAGGGTTAGGTAGCGTATGGTTACACTGCGATCGGATATATAAGGAGAGGATAGATTTGACTTTTGTGCTGTACACTGCTATTCGTTGGGTTTCTACGCTTTGCGTTGCTGTTCAACACTCTGCGCGAATATGGGAGGGACAGTAATAGGGTTCTCGGCCCGTTTGTTTGAGTTAGGGTACGTTTGGTTACGTTAAGTTAGTTTAGGTTAGGGATGGATAAATTTCACTTTCGACGTACACACTGCTATTCGGTGGGCGTCAACGCTCTACTGTGCTCTTGAATATTCTTCTGGGCTCTGGCGAATTCAGTAATTGTGGTCTCGGCACGTTAGGTTGTGATAGGATACCTTTGGCCTTGTTATGATAGGATTCGTTGGATATGGATCGCTTCAACTTTCTGCTGTACACTGCGGTTCTATGGATTTCTGCGCCCTACTCTCCCCTATTATGCCCTGCTTGGCTCTTTGTGGGCCTGCAATATCGCTCGCGGCACGCTAGGCTGAGATATATTACGTTTGGTTATGTTACGATTTGTTAGGTTAGGAAGCATTGGCTTTAACTTACGCGCTATACACTGCTATTCGGTGCATTTCTGCGATATGCAGTGCTCCAATAAGGTCTGCTTTGCTATGAGAGTTCAGTAATATCGGTCTAGGCATGTTTGGTTGTGTTATGTTACGGAGGGTTATGTGTTGTTTGGTAGGTTAGACTACTATGTCTTCGACTTTTGCGCTACGCACTGCTATTCGGTGGATTTCTACGCGCTACTGTACTCCAATATTCTCTACCTTGCTCTGGGGAGGACAGAAACAGTGTCCGCGGCGCGTTATGTTGTGTTATGTTACGTTCGGATATGTTAGGATAGGATATCCTTGACTCTTGTGCTATACACTGCTATTCGGCGGGTTTCTGCGATCTTCTGTGCTCTTGTATAGCCTGGCTGGCACTGTGTTAGTCAGCAATAGAGTTCTAGGCTCGTTACGTCTGGTTAAGTACGTTTGGCTGTGCTACGATGGCTTGAGTTAGCTCTTGATAGCTTTGGCTCTCGTGGTATTCACTGCTATTCGGTGGTTTTCTGTGCTCAACTATGCTCTGCTCAACTCCGGGAAGGCCAGCAATAGCAGTCGCGTCTACTCAGGTTGTGTTAGATTTCGTTTGGGTATGTTTGGATTGGTTAAGTCTGTAGAGGATACCTACGAATTTTCTGCTATGCACTGTGATTTTATGGACTTCTGTGCTCTACTGTCCTCTAATATGCCTTGCTTGGCACTGTGGAGGGCAGCAGTAGAGGTCGCTGTATTTTAGATTGAGTTATGTTAGGTTTGGTGATGTTTCCATTGGCTATGGATGGATAGGATAGGATAGGTGAGTACACCTCCGACTTCTGAGCTGTACACTGCTATTCGGCGGATTTCTGAGCTGCACTGAGATCTGATATGTTCAGCTTGGCTCTGGAAAAGACAGCAATAGTGGTCAACGCAGATTTTTCTGAGTTAGGCACTGTTAGGCTAGGTTAGGTTGCGTCACGGTACGCTAGGGTACCTTCAACTTTTGTGCTATACACTGCAACGTCGCGGATTTCTTTGATCTACTGTGCTCTAGTATATTGTGCTTCGCTCTGGGAATTCCAGAAATCGTGGTCTCGGCTCGTTCGGTTAGGTTAGGAGAGCCTGATTATATTACGTTTGGATAAGTTGGGACAGGATAGCTGCGACTTTTGATCTAAGCATTGCTGTTCGTTGAATTTCTGCGATATGCTGGTCTATAGTACGCTCTGCTTCTCACTATGGATGCCAGCTATTGTAGTCTAGGCACGTTAGGCTGATTTATGCTACGTATGGTAAGGTTGTGCTTGTTCGGGTTAGGCTTGCGTAGCCTTGACTTTCGTGGTATACTCTGCCATTCGGTGGATATCTGCTCTCTACTGTGACCCAGTTTTCCCTACTTTTCCCTAGGAATTCTAGAGATGGTGGCCGCGGCGCGTTAGGTTGTGTTAGGTTAAGTTTGATTAGGTTAGGTTTGTTTGGCTTTGGTCAGTGTATCCTTGACTTTCGTGCTATACACTCCCATCTTATGGACCTCTACGCTCTTCTCACCTCTAATGTGCCCTGCTTGGCATTGTGGAGGCCAGAAATTGTTGTCTCGGCACGACAGGTTTAGTAAGCCCACGTTTGGTTTGGTCGTGTTCGGTCGGGATAGATTAGCATACATTTGTCTTTTGTTTTATACGCTGCTTTCTGCCGGCTCTCTGCGCTCTACTGTGCTCTAGCATATTCTCCTTGGCTCTAGGATTTCCAGCAACAGTGGCCTCGTCACGTTATGTTAAGTTAGGTTAAGTTCTGTTATATCACGTTTGGACTGGTTAGGATAGTGTAACTGTAACTTCTGTGCCACACACAGCTCTTCGACGTGTTTCTACCCTCTACCTTGCTCTACTATACTCTGCCCGATTCTGTGGAGGCCAGTAATTGTGGTCCCGGCACGTTAGATTGATTTGGTCTACTCTTGGTTACGTTACGTTTGTGTATGTTAGGCTAGGATAGCTTTGACTTTTGTGCTACACACTGCTATTCCGTGGATTTCTGTCCTCTATATTGCTCTGATATGATCCGCCTGGCCTTGGGGAGGCACGCAACTGTAGTCTCGGTGAGTTATGTTGTGTTAGGCTCCGTTCGGTTCGGTTAGATTAGGACAGGCTAGGCTAGGATATCTCTGACTTTTGTGCTATACACTGCAATACGCTGGATCACTGAGGTTTACTTGCTCCATTATATTCCGTTTGGCTCTTACGTGTAAGCGATGGTGGTCTCGACACGTTAGCTTGATTTAAGCTTCATTCGGTTATGACACGTTTGGCTATGTTGGGAAGTGGTAGCTTCGACTATAGTGCTGTGCACTGCGTTCCTATTGATTTCTGCGTTCTACACTCCACTAATGTGTTCTGCTTGTCTCTGTGTTGGGCAGCAATGGTATTCTCGGCACGTTCGGATTAGCCATATTAGGTTTGGCTGGTTTATGTTAGGATGGGCTAGGTTCTGATGTGTCAGACTTTTCTGCAATAAACTGCGATTCTATGGGTTTCTGCGCCCCACTCTCCTCTTGCTTGTTCTGCTTGGCTCTGTAAAGGCCAGAAATAGTGGGCCCTGCACGTTACGTTGAGTTAGGTAACGTACAGTTTGCTTAGGGTAGGCTACGTTTAGTTAGGATAGACGTTATTTTTCTGCTTTTCATTGCTCTTAGGTGGATTTCTTCGCTCTGCTGTGATCTAGTGTGTTCTCTTTGGCTCTGGGGTGCCTCTATAGTGGTATAGGCACGTTGGGATGAGATAGAGTGCGTTCGGCTATGTTACGTTTGGCTAGGTTATGATAGGATAGCTCTGACTTTAGAAGTATACACTGACATTCTATTGACCTCTGCCCTCTTCTCTCCTCTAATATTCTCTGCTTGCCTATGTGGAGGCCAGCAATAGTGGTCCCGGATCGTTCGGTTGAATCATGTTACGATTGGCATGGCTACGCTAGGTTAGGCTTGGTTAGGACACCTTTGACTGTTGTGCTCTACACTGCTATTCGGTCGAAATCTGCGCTCTTCACGCATCTACTTTCCTCTGCTTGTCCTTGTGGTGCCAGCAATAGTGGTTGTGGCACGTTCGTTTGAGCTGCGTTAGGTTAAGTTCGGACAGGATGGCTTTGCCTTTTGTGATATATACAGCTATTCGCTCGATCTCTGACGTCCACCCTGCTGCAGCTATTCTGCTAGACTATGGGAATACCAGCAGTGGCGGTCGCGGCACGTTAGGCTGGGTTAGGTTGCGCTCGGTAATGTTACGTTCGGTCAGGTTAGGATATGGTAGCTTAGACTTCTGTGGTATACACTGCTCCTCGGTGGATTTCCACGCTCTGCTATGCTCTACTATACTCTGCGCGACTCTGCGGAGGCGAGCAATAGTGGCCTCGGAAGGTTAGGCTGAGTAAGGCTGATTTCGGTTGGGTTACGTTTGTTTGCGTTAGGATTCGATAGACCTTGACTTTCGCGGTATACACAGTTTTTCGGTGGATATGTGCCCTCTACTATTCTCTACGATACTCTGCTCGACTCTTGGCAGTCCAGCAGTATTTGTCGCGGCACGTTGCCTTGTGTCAGATTTGGATAAGCTACGTTACGTTTTGTAAGGTTATGAAACGATAGCTTCACCTTTTGTGCTATAAAGTGCTATTCGGTGGATCTCTAGGCTCCACATTGATCTAATATGCTCTGCTTGGCACTGAGGAGGCCAGAAATAGTGGCCTCAGCGCGTTAGGTTTGGTCATGTTCCGTTTCGCTTGGACAGGATAGGCTATGATTTGCTAGGGTAGCTTCGCCTTTTGTGCTATACACCGCAATTCGGTCGATGTCTGCGCTCCGAATTGCTCTACTAGCCTCTGCTTGTCACTGGGGAGGCCTGCAGGAGTGGTCAATGCACGCCTGGTTGGGTCAGGGAATGTTTGGTTAGGACAGGTTAGGCTCAGATTGGTAAGTATGGCTTTGACTTTTATGCTATGCTCTGCTACTCGGTCGATTTCTGCGCTCTACTCTGCTCTAATATGCCCTGCTCGGCTTTGGGAGAGCCCGTAACGTTGGTCGCGGCACGCTATATAGAGTTGTATTTCGTTTGGCTAGGTTAGGTTATGTCAGGTAAAATTAGCATATCCCTGACTTTGTGTTTTACACCGCAATGCGGCGGATTCCTGCGCCCTACTACACTCTAGTATGTTCAGCTTTGCGAAGTGTATGTCACCATTTGTGGACTCGGCTAGTTAGGTTTGGTTAGGTTACGTTGGGACCGGCTAGGATAGGATATCATTGACTTTTGAGCTTGACACTGCTATTTAATGGCTGTCTACGCTCTTTCGTGAGATATTATGTTTTGCTTGGCGCTAGGGATGCCAGCTATAGTGGTATCGGCTCGTCAGCTTATATCGTCATATCGTCAGATATGCTACGTTCGGTTTCGTTATGTTAGCCTTGGTTAGATTTTGAATAGCTTCGACTATTCCCCTATACACAGCGATCCTAAGATTTCCTGCTCTCTGCTCTCCTGCATTATGCTCTGCTGGGATCTGTGGAGGTCAGCAAGGTTGGTCAAGGCGTGTTAGGTTTAGTTATGTTATGTTTGCTTCGGGTATGTTTGCTTGTGTTAGGTCAGGACATCCTTGACTTTAGCGCTATAAACTGCCATTATATGATCTTTTGCGCGATACTCTCCCCTAATATATTCTGCTTGGATATGGGGGGAGGGCAGCAATAGCGGGATAGGCACGTTCGGTTGTGTTAGCCAACGTTTGGATAGGCTATGTTAGCTTGAGTTTGCTCCCTACAGCTTTGTCTTTCGTGCTATACGCCGCTATTAGCTGGATTTCTGCGCTACACCATGTTCTGCTCGACTCTGGGAAAGGCCAGCGGCAGCAGTCGCGTCTCTTATGCTGTGTTACGTTACTTTTGTGCATGTTACGATTAGTTAGGTTTGTAGAACGTAGGTTCGAATTTTCTGCCCTCCACTGAGGTTCTATGGATCTCAGCGCTCTATCATCCTCTAAAATTCTCTGCTTGTATTTGTGGTGGTCGGCAATACTTGCCACGGCTCGTTATGCTGCGTTAGATTACGTTTGGTTATTTTGTGTTGGGTAGGCTTAGGTTAGGATAGATTTGACTTTTGTGCTATACACGGCTATTCGGTTGATTTCTGTGCATTGCTTTGCACTAATATGCTCTGCGTGGCCCTGAGGAGGCCAGCGATAGTAGTCACGGCACCTTAGGTTGGGTTAGGTTACGTTTGGTTAGGACAGGTTGGATTAGGTTTACTTATGATGTCTCTGACTCTTGTGCTGTGCACTTCTATTCGTTCGATTTCTTGGCTCTACTGCGCTCCAGTATGTTCTGCTTGGCACTCGGGAGGCCAGAAAGCGTGGTCTCCGCTCGTTAGGTTTAGTCAGTCCACGATTGATCAATTCAGGTTTTCTCAGGTTTGGTCAAGGCATATTTGACTTTTGTGCTATACGCTGCTATTGGGTGCACCTCTGCGATCTACTGTGGTCTAGTATATTCTTCTTGGCGCTTGGGACTCCAGGAATAATGGTCTCGACACGTTCGTCTGAGTTAGGTTACCTTTGTCTACGTTTTGCTTCCTTGGGTTAGGTCTGGACAGCTTTGACTTTCTTGGCATTGACTGTTATCCGGTGGATTTCTGCGCTCCACTGTGCTCTACAACATCCCGCCCGACACTGGGTAGGCCAGCGATAGTGGTCGCTGCACGTTAGGTGAAGTTAGGTTACGTTTGGTTATGTTAAGATTGGCTATATTAGGAGGGGACAGTTCTGACTTTTGTGATATACCCTGCCATTCGGCGTATTTCGGAGCTGCACTGTGATCTGGTATGTTCAGCTTGGCTTTGGGATGGACCGCAATAGCGGCCAAGGCTAGTTACTCTGGCCACGCTAGGCCACGTTTGGTTTGGACAGGTTTGGGCAGCTTACGATAGGATGTCTTTGACCCTTTTGCTGTACGCTGCACCGCCGAGGATTTCTGGGTCATACTGTGCTATAGCGTTTTCTGCTCGACTATGGGTTGGCCAGCAATTGTGGCCGTTGCACGTGAGCATGAGTTAGGTTACGCTTGAGTATATTAGGTTGGTTAGGTTAGAAATCGTTAGCTGTGACTTTTGTGCTGCACACTGCTGTACGGCGGATTTCTGCACTCTTCTCTGCTCTAGCATGTTCAGCTTGTCTCCGGCTAGGGCAGCATTAGTGGCATTGGCACGTTACGCTGAGCTGGCTACGTTAGGATAGGTTAGGTTAGGTCAGGCTAGGTTAGGATATCTTCGACTTTTGTGCTTTACACAGCAGTGCGGAGGATTTATGCTCTCTGCTGTGCTCTAGTATATTCTCGCTGGCTCTGTGTAAGTCAGCAATAGTGGTATAGGCACCCTGGGCTTGGTTATGTTACGCTCGTTTATGTTATTCTTGGTCAGGTTACACCAGGATTGCTTTGACTTTTGCGCTGTAAATTGCTGTTCGGCGTATTTCAGTGCTTTACTATGTTCTAATATGCTCTGCTTGGATCTCAGAAGGCCAGCAAAAGAGGTCTCGGCAAGTTAGGTTTATTTATACTACGTTTGGTTTGGTTAAGTTAGGTCAGGTTAGCTTAGGACACAATTGATTGTTATGCTATGCGCTGCTATATAGTGGCTCTCTGCGCTCCACTGTGCTCTAGCACATTCTGCTTGGTTCTGATGATTCCAGCAACACTGACCTCGGCACGTTCGGTTATGTTAGGATACGTCTGAATATACTACGCTCGGATAGGTTGGGACAGGATAGCTGTGCCTTTTGAGCTGAACACTGCTATTAGGTGGATTTCTTTACTCTACAAAGCTGAACACTACTCTGCCCGACTCTGGGGAGTCCTGCAGTAGTGGTTGTGGCCAGAAAGTTTTAGTTATGTTACGTTTGGTCAGGTTAGGTTAGGTTTGGGTAGGGGTTTGTAGCTCAGACTCATGTGGTGTACATTGATATACGGTGGATTTATTTGCTCCGTCGTGCTCTTATATGCTCTGCTTGGCTCTGGGGAGGCCAGCAATGGTGGTCTCGCCACGTTATGCTCAGTAAGCTAACGTTTGGCGAGATCATGTTCGTTTGGGTTAGGTTTGGGTAGCTCTGACTATCTTGGCAAGGACAGTCGTTGGGTTGATTTCTGCGCTCTACTCTGCTCTGCTATGCTCTGCTCGACCCTGCGGAGGCCAGCAGTAGCGGTAGCTGCACGTCAGGTTTAGTTAGGATTAGTTTGAGTATGTAACGATTGGCTAGGTTAGGAGAGGGTAGCTTCGACTTATGTGCTATACACCGACATTGGGCGGTATTCTGCACTCTACTGCGCTCTAATATGTTCAGCATGGCTCTGGGAAAGACGGCAATAGTGGTATCAGCATGTTATGTTGAGTTATGCTACGTTCGGTTAGGCTGGATAGGGCAATGTTAGGTTAGGGTATCTTCGACTTTTGTGCTTTACACTACAGTGCGCCGGATTTCTGCGCTCTACTGTGCTGTAGTATATTCTGGTTGGCTATGTGGAAGTCAGCAATTGTGGTCTTGGCAAGTCAGGTTGGGTTACGTTACGTTTGCTAATGTTATGTTTGGCTTGGTTAGGCTCGGTTAACTTTGACTTTTGCGCTATAAGTTGCTATTCGGAGGACATATGTGCTCTACTGTGATCCAATATGCTCTGCTGTGCTCTGGGGCGGCCAGCTATAGTGGTCGTGGCATGAGAGCTTGAGTTAGGTTACGTTTGGCCAGGTTAGGGTAGGTTAGGTTAGGGGAGGATTGCTTCGACTATTCTGCTATGCACAGCTATTCGGTGGACTCCTGCGCTCTACTGTGCTCTAATACGCTCTGCTTCGCTCTGGATATGCCAGAAATAGTGTCCTCGGCACGTTCGGTTGTGTTTGGTTGCGGTTGGCTACGTTACGTTTGGTTAGGTTAGGATAAAAGGGCCTCGACGTTTGAGCCATACACGGCTATTCGGTAGATGTCTGTGCTCTGCACTTTTCTATTCGCATCTGCATGAATCGACGGAGGCCAGCAATAGCGGTCGTGGCAAGTTTGATTTAGATAGGTTACGTTTGGTTGGGTCAGGTTACGCTATGTTTGGTCGGGATGTCGTTGACCTTTCCGCTGTACACTGCTATACCTTGGATTTCTGCGCTCTACTGTGCTCTATCATATACTGCTAGTCTCTGGGGAAGCCAGCAATAGTCTCGGCACGTTAGGCTGGGAATGGTTAAGTTTGGATAGGTTAGATTTGGTGGGTTATTTTAGGATTGCCTAGACATATGTGCTCCACACTGATATCCTATGGTCTTCTGTGCTCTACTGTGCTCTGTCGTATTCTGCTTGTCTCTTCTGAAGCCGGTATTAGCGGTCGCGGCATGTTAGGTTAAGTTGCTGCGCGTTTGGGTAGGTTAGGTTAGGTCTGGTTAGGGTAGGAGATTATTGACTTTTCTGCCGCAAACTTCGACTCGATGTATTTCTCCGCCCTACTCTCCTCTAGTATGTCCTGTTTGCCTCTGGGGATGCCACCGAAAGCGGTCTCTCTGCGTTACGATAGTTATGTTACGCCTGGTTGTGTTACGTTACGTTATGTTATGTTATGAAAGGATAGCTTTGCCTTTATTGCTGTATTCTGCTATTACGTGAATTCCTGCGCCCTACAGTGCTCCACCATATTCAGCTTGGCTCTGGCGTGGCCAGCAATTGTAGTCGCGGCACGTTAGGTTGTGTTACGTTTCGTTTGGTTATGTTACGATTGGTTATGTTCGGAGGGGATAGCTGTGAGTTTAGTGATATAGTCTGCTATTAGGTGGATTCATGCTCCCTACTGTACCTTAAGTTTTCCAGATTGACTCTGGGAAGGCCAGTAATAATGGTCTCGGTGCGTTATGTTGAGTCACGTTAGTTTAGGCTGGGTTTGGTCAGTATAGCTTTAACTTTAGTGCAGTACACTGCTACTCGGTGGATTTCTGCGCTCTACTGTGCTCTTATATGTATTTCCTGTCTCTGAGGAGTGCAACAGTGGCAGTCTCGTCACGTTATGTTGAGTCAGGCTATTTGTGGCTATGTTCCGTTGGTCTGGGTTGGGCTCGGGTAGCTCCGACGTTTCGGATAAACACTCCGATTATACGGATTTCCGAGTTCTACCCTCCACTAACCTGCTCCGCTTGGCTCTGGGGAGGCCAGAATTTGTGGTCCAGGTACGTCAGGGTAAGTCAGGATACGTTCGAATACGTTACGATTCTCTATGTTAAGAGAGGTTAGCTTCGTCTTTAGTGCCATAGTCTTGCTCCACCATATTCAGCTTGGCTCTGGCGTGGCCAGCAATTGTAGTCGCGGCACGTTAGGTTGTGTTACGTTTCGTTTGGTTATGTTACGATTGGTTATGTTCGGAGGGGATAGCTGTGAGTTTAGTGATATAGTCTGCTATTAGGTGGATTCATGCTCCCTACTGTACCTTAAGTTTTCCAGATTGACTCTGGGAAGGCCAGTAATAATGGTCTCGGTGCGTTATGTTGAGTCACGTTAGTTTAGGCTGGGTTTGGTCAGTATAGCTTTAACTTTAGTGCAGTACACTGCTACTCGGTGGATTTCTGCGCTCTACTGTGCTCTTATATGTATTTCCTGTCTCTGAGGAGTGCAACAGTGGCAGTCTCGTCACGTTATGTTGAGTCAGGCTATTTGTGGCTATGTTCCGTTGGTCTGGGTTGGGCTCGGGTAGCTCCGACGTTTCGGATAAACACTCCGATTATACGGATTTCCGAGTTCTACCCTCCACTAACCTGCTCCGCTTGGCTCTGGGGAGGCCAGAATTTGTGGTCCAGGTACGTCAGGGTAAGTCAGGATACGTTCGAATACGTTACGATTCTCTATGTTAAGAGAGGTTAGCTTCGTCTTTAGTGCCATAGTCTGCTATTAGGTGCATTTCTACGTCCTACAGTGCTCTATTATTTTCAGCTCGTCTCTGGCAAGACCAGCAACAGTGGTCTCGGCTCGTTATGATGGGCCAGGTTACGTTCGGTTAGGTTGGGTCAGGCTGAGTTTGGTCAGGATAGTTTTGACTTGTGCGCAGTAAACTGCCATTCGGTGGATCTCCGCGACCAACTGCGTTCTTATGTGTCCTTCTTGGCTCTGGGGACGCAAATAATAGCGGTCGCGCCACGTTAGTGTTAGTTAGGATACGTTTGGCTATGTCACGATTCTTCAGGCTAGGAGAGGATAGCTATGACTCTAGTGACATAGTCTGCTGTGAGTTGGATTTCTGCCCCCTACTCTGCTTTAATATTTTCAGCTTGGCTCTGGGAAGGCCTGCAACAGTGGTCTCGGCCCGTCATTATATGTAATTTTGCGTTCTGTTATATGGGGTCAAGCCATGTTTGGTTAGAGTAGCTATAGCTTTTGTGCCGTGCATCTCTACTCGGTGAACTTCTGCGGTCTACTGTGCCCTCGTATGCCCTGATTGGACCTGGGGAGGGCAAAAATTGCATTTTCGGCACGTTAGGTCGAGTCAGGCTATGTTTGGTTACGTCCTCTTGGTTTGGGTTAGGCTTGGGCAGCTTTCACTTTTCCCATGTACAAAGCGATTAAATGGATTTCTGAGCTCTACATTCCACTGGTGTGTTCCGCTTGACTCCGCGTAGTTCAGCAATTGTGGTCTCGGCACGTTACGTTGCGTCAGGTTACGTTCGGTTAGGTTGGGGTAGGCTATGTTTGGCCGGTATAGCTTTAACCTTGTGTTGTACACTGCTGTTCGGTGGATTTCTGAGCTGTACTGCGCTCTAGTATGTCCAGGTAGGGTCTGGGGATGCCAATAATAATGGTCGCAGAACGTTAGGGTAAGTTAGGATACGTTCGGTTGTGATACGATTCTCTATGTTGGGAGAGGATAGCTATGCCTTTAGTGCCGTATTCTGCTATTAGGTGGATTTCTGCGCCCTACAGTGCTCCAGTCTTTTCAGCTTGGCACTGGCATTGCTACCAAAAGTGGTCTCGGCTCGTTATAGTGAGACAGGGTACGTTCGCTGAGGTTGGGTCAGGCAACGTTTGATCAGAAAATCTTTAACTTTTGTGCTGTACACTGCTATTCGTTGGATATCTGCGCTCTACAGTACTCCAGTTAGTCCTGCTCGACTCTGGGCAGGGCAGCTATGGCGTTCTCGGCACGCTAGGTCTAGTTGCGCTGTTCTTGGCTATGTTCCGTTTGTTTGGGTTAGGTTTGGGTTAGGTTTGGCTAGCGCTGTCTTTTCCGATGCGAGCTGCGTTCTTGTGGACGTCTGTGTCCCACTCTCCACTAATGTATTCTGCTGGGCTCTTGCGTGGCCACCAATAGTGGTCGTGGAATGCGTGGTTGTGCTCTGTTGCGTCTGGTTATGTTGCGATTGGTTAGGTTAGGAGGGGATGGCTGCGTCTATAGCGCTGTATTCTGCTATTAGGTGGAATTCTGCGCCCTACAGTGCTCTAATGTTTTTAGCTTGGCTCTGGTAAAGCCCGCAAGGGTGGTATCGTAACGCTAATATGTGTCATGCTACGTTCTGTTAGGTTGGGTTAGGCTACGTTTGGTATGCGTAGCTTTAACTTTAGTGCTGTACACTTCTACTCGGTGGATTTCTGCGCTCTACTGTGCTCTTAAATAACGTGCTTGGCTCTGGGAAGGGCAACAATAGCGGCCTCTGCACGTTAGGTTCAGTCAGGTGATGTTGGGTTATGTTCCGTTTGTACGGGTTAGGCTTGGAAAGCTTTGACTTTTCTGATTCACGCAGCGATTATATGGATTACTGCGATCTACTCTCCAGTAACGTGTTATGCTTGGCTCTGCGGAGGCCAGCAATGGTGGTCGCAGCACGTTAGCTTGAGTTAGGATACGATTCGTTATGTTACGGTTGGTTAAGTTAGCAGAGGGTAGCTTCGTCTTTAGTGCCATAGTCTGCTATTAGGCAGATTTCTGCTCCCTAGAGCGCTTTAATTTTTCAGCACGGCCCTGGGAGTGCCAGCAATAGCGGTCTCGGCACGTTATGTTGAGTATTGTTACGTTCATTTAAGTTGGGTTAGGCTTAGTTTGGCCAGGACAGCTTCAACTTTTGTGCTGTACATTGCGATTCGGTGATTTCTGGGTTGTACTGCGCCCTAGCATGTCCTGTTGACCGTGGTGTGGGCAAAAACAGCGGCCTCAACACGTTGGGTGGCGTCTGACTATGTTTGGCTATGTTCCGCTGGTTTGGGTTATGCATTGGTTGCTTAGACTTTTCCAATATACACTGCGATTATATGGGTTTCTGCATTATACTTCCCAGTAATGTTTTCCGCTTGAATATGTGTGGGCCAGCAATGATGTCCGTGGCTCGTTAGCTTCAGTTTGGACACGTTTGATTGTATCACGGATGTGTAGGTTACGAGAGGATAGCTTTGACTTTAGTGCCATAGTCTGCTATTTGTAGGATTTCTGATCCCTATAGTGCTTTGACGTTTTCAGCTTGGCTCTGGGAAGGCCTGCAATAGTAGTCTCGGCCCGTCATGATGTGTAATGTTACGTTCGGTTAGGTTGGGTCAGAATAAGCTAGTTCAGGATAGCTATAACTATTGTGATGTACACTGCTATTCGGTGGATTTCTGCTTTCTACTGAGCTTTAGTATGCCCTGCTTGGCTCTTGGGAGGGTAACAATGGCGGTATCGGCCCAGGTTGCGCTATGATGCGTTTGGTTATGTTACGGTTGGTTAGGTTTGGGGAGGATAGCTTTGACTTTCGTGCTATAGTCTGCTTCTAGGTGGGTATCTTATTCCTACAGTGCTTTAGTAATTTTATCTTGGCCCTGGGGTGGTCAGCAACAGTGGCCTCAGCGCGCTATCATGAGTGATGCTACGTTCGGTTAGGTTGGGTTATGCTACGTTTGGTAAAGGTAGCTCTATCTTTTGCGCTGTACACTGTAGCTCGTACGATTTCTGCGCCTAATATGCCCTAGTATGTCGGGATTGGCACTGGAGTGGGCATGAATAGCGGTCTCGTGACGTTAGGTTGTGTCATGCTGGGTTCAGTTATGCTCTGATGGTTTGGGTTAGGTTTGGGCAGCTTTGACTTTTCTAATATACACTGCGAGTTCATGGATGTCTGCGTCCTGCTCTCCACAAATGTGTTCTGCTTGGCTTTGTGGAGGCAAGAAATTCTGTTCGTGTCACGTTAGCTTGAGATTGTTTACGTTCGTTTATGTTACGTTTGGTTAGACTAGGAGAGAATAGCTTTGACCTTAGTGCTATAGTCTGATATTAGGGGGAATCCTACGAGATAGATTGCTCAAATATTTTCAGCTTGGTCCTGGCAATGCCAGCAATAGTTGCCTCGGCACGTTATGATTAGTCGCGTACGTAGGTTGGGTCAGGCTACGTTTGGTCAGGAGAACTTTAACTTTTGTGCCGTAAACTGCTGTTCTGCTGATTGCTGCGCTCTACTGCGATTTAGTACGTCCTGTTTGACACTTGGGAGGACAGAAATATTGATCGCGGCACGTAAGGATATGTTAGGATACGCTCGGTTACGTTACGATTCTTTCTCTTAGGAGAGGATATCTACGCCTCTAGTGCTATAGCCTGCTACTATGTGAGATTCTGCGTCCTACGCTGCTCTTATATTCTCAGCTTGGCTCCGGCAGGTCCGGGGATGGTGATCTCGGCACGCTTTATTGGGTCAGGCTACGTTCGGATAGGTAGGGTCAGGTAAAGTTTGATCAGGATTGCTTGAACTTTTGTGCTGTACAGTGCTACTCGGTGGACGTCTGCGCTCTGCTATGCTCTTGTATGTCCATTTTGGCTCTATGGAGTGCAAAAACTGCGATCTTGGCAAGTTAGGTTGGGTCAGGTTACGTACGGCTATGCTGCGTCAGGCTCAGTTTGGTTAGAATAGGTACAACTTTTGCTCTGTACACCACTATTCGGTGGAATTCCGCATTCTAGTGTGCTCTAGTGTATCCTGCTTGGCTGTGTGGAAGCCAGCAATAGTGGCCGCGGCAATTTGACTTGGGCTTGGCCTCGTTTGGTTTTGTTACGATTGGTTAGGTTAGGCAAGGTAGCATTGTCTTCAGTGCAATGGTCTTATATTAAGTGGACTTCTGCGCGCTGCAGTGCTTTAATATTTTCAGCTTGCCTCTTTGAAGCCCAGGAATAGTGGCCTCGGCGCGTTATAGTCGGTCAGGTTACGTCCGGTTGAGCTGGGTTAAGCTATGTTTTGTCGGGATAGCACTTACTTTTGACCAGTAAACTGCTATTCGGTTGGATTCTGAGCTCTACTCTGCTCTAGTATATCCTGCTTGACTCTAAGGAGGGCAACAATTGCGTTCTCGGCGCGTTAGGTTTTGTCAGGCTATGATTGGTTGTGTTCCGTATGTTTGGGTTACGCATTGGTAGCTTTGACTTTACCGATATACACAGCGCTTATATGGATCTCTGCGTTCTCCTCTCTACGTACGTGTTCCTATTGACTCTGGGGAGGCCAGCAATAGAGGTCGCATCACGTTAGGTTGAGTAGGGCTACGTTTCGTCATTTTACGTTTGGTTAGACTAGGAATGAATGGCTCTGACTTTAGTTCAAAGGTCTGCTATTAGGCGGATTTATGCACCCTGAAGTGCCTTAATATTTTCAGCCTGGCTCTCAGAAGGCCAGGAATAGTGGTCTCGGCACGTTACATTTGGCCACGTTACGTTCGGCTCTTCTAGGTTTGGCCATGTTTGGTTATGATAGCTGTAACTTTGTGCTGTACGCTGCTATTAGGAGGATCTCTGCGCTCTACTGTGCTTTAGTATGTCCTGCTTGTCCTGGGGAGGGCAACAATAGCCGTGACGGAACGTTAGGGTGAATCAGGCAATATTTTTGTTTATGTTCTGTTTGTTTGGGTTAGGTTCAGGTAACTCTGACTTTTCCGATATACACTGCGATTATATGGTTTTCTGCGTTCTACTCCACACGAGCGTGTTCCGCTTAACCCTGTGGAGGCCAGCAATAGTGGTCGCCGCAAGTTACATTGAGTTGGGTTATGCTTGGTTATGTTACGTTTGGCTAGGTTAGGAGAGGATAGCTTTGACATTAGCGCCGTAGTCTGCTATTAGGTGGATTTCTGCTCCCTATAGTGCTTTACTATCTTCAGCTTGGCTCTGGCAAGGCCCGCAATAGTGGTGTCGGCTCGTTTTGTTGAGTCAGTCTAGTTTCGACTAGGTTGTGTTAAGCCATGTTTGGCTAGCATATCTTTAACTTTTGTGTCGTACACTGCTATTCGGATGATCTCCGCAACCGACTGCGCTCTTGCATGTCCTGCTTGGCTCTGGGGAAGCCAGTAATAGCGGTCGCGGCACGATTGTGTTAGTTAGGATACGATTGGCTATGTTACGATTCTATAGGCTAGGAGAGGGTAGCAATGACTCTAGTGCTATAGTCTGCTCTTTGATGGACATCTGCTTCCTACAGTGCTCTAATACTTTCAGCTTGGCTCCGGCAAGGCCAGAAATAGTGCCCACAGCACGTTACGTTGAGTTGGGGTACGAACCGTTAGGCTGTGTCAGGTTAAGTTTTGTCAGTATTGCTTCAACTTTTGTGCTGTACACTGCCATTCGGTGTTTTTCTGCGCCCTACTGTACTCTGCTACTTTCGGCTCGGCTCTGGAGATGGCTCCAATGGAGGCCGCTGCACGTTAGGTTGATTTAGTCTATGTTTGGTTATTTTCCCATGGTTTGGGTTAGACTTGGGAAGCTTTGACTATTCTGATATACACTGCGATTACATGGATTCTGCGTTCTACTCTCTACCAATGTGTTCTGCTTGGCTCTTGGGAGGCCAGCAATAGTGGTCGCGGCACGTACGGTTAAGTGATGTCGCATTTGGTTATGTTACGATTGGCTACATTTGGAGACGATAGCTTTGACTTTAGTGCCATTGTCTGCTATTACGTGACTTCCTGCACCCTACAGTGCTTCAATATTTTCAGCTTATCTCTGGGAAGGACAGCAATGGAGGTTTCGACTCGTTATGACGAGTCATGTTACGTTCTGTTAGTTTGGGTCAGGATATGTTTGGTTAGTATTGCTTCAGCTCTTGTGCTGTATACTGCCATTCGACGGATTTCTGCGCTCTACTGTGCTCTGGTATGTCCTGCTTGGCTCTGGGGATGGCAGCAATAGAGGTCTGGACACGTTTGTTTGAGTTAGGCAATGTTTGGATATGCTCTGTTGCTTCGGGTTAGGCATGGGCAGCTGTGACTTTTCTGATATACACTGCGATTCTATGGACTTCTGCGTCCTACTATCCACTAACGTATTCTGCTTGGCTCTGGGTTGGCCAGCTATAGTGGTCGGAGTTCGTTACGTTGAGAAAGGTTACGTTTTGTTATGTTACGATTGGCTAGGTTAGGAGCGGATGGCTTTGACTTTGGTGCAGCATTCTACTTTTAGGTGGATATCTGCTCCCTACAGTGCTATAATATTTTCAGCTTTGCTCTGGGAAGACCAGCAATAGCGGCCGCGTCACGTTGTGTTCATGCAGGTTACGTTCGGTAATGTTGGCTAATGCTAAGTTTGTCAGGGGTAGCTTTAACTTTTGTGCTGTACACTGCTATTCGGCGGATTTCTGCGCCCTACTGCGCTTCAGATTGTCCTGTTTGGCTCTGCGGAGGCCAGAAATTGTGGTCGCGGTACGTCACATTATGTAAGGATGCGTTGGGTAAGGTTGGGTCTTTATAGATTTTGTAAATGTACTTTCATCTTTTGTGCTGTACACTGCTATTTGGTGGATTCCTGCGCTCTACTGTGCTCTAGTATGCCGTCCTTGTCTCTGGGGAGTGCAAAAATAGCGGTCTCAGCACGATAGCTTCAGTCAGACTATGTTTCGTATTGTTCGGTCGGAGTGGGTTAGGCTTGGGTAGCTCTGACTATCTTGATATTCACTGCGATTACCTGGATTTCAGCGTTCTACTCCGCACTAAGGTGTCCGTTTCAGTCTGGGGAGGCCAGCAATAGTTGTCGCCGCACGTTAGGTTGAGTGTTGTTACGCATGGTTATGTTACGATTGGTTAGGTTAGGAGAGGATAGCTTTTAGTTTAGTGGTATAGTCTGCTATTAGGTGCATTACTGCGCCATTTCGTGCTCTAATGAATTCAGCTTGGCTCTGGAATGGCCAGCAATAGTTTTCTCTGCATGTTATGATTAGTCAGGTTGCGCTTTGTTATGTCTTGTCAGGCTAAGTTTGGACAGGATTGATTAAACGTTTGTGCTGTACACGGCCACTTGGTGGATTTCTGTGGTTTGCTGTGCTCTAGCATGTCCTGCTTGGCTCTGTGGATGGGAGCAATAGCGGTCGCGTCACGTTAGATTTATTTATGCTATGGTTCGTTATGCTCTGTTTGTTAGGGTTAGGTATGAGTTGCTTTGACTTTTCTGTTATTCACGGCCATTATATGGACCTCTGCATTCTGCTCTTTACTAATGTGTTCTGCTTGGCTCATCGGTGGCAAGCAATTCTGGTCGCGGTACGTTATGTTGGGTTAGGTTACGTTTGGTTGTGTATCGGTTGGTTGCGTTAGGAGAGGATAGCTTTGGCTTTAGTGCTATAGTCTGCTATTAGGTGCATTTTTCGTGCTCTAGTGTATTCAGCTTTGCTCTGGGAAGGCCAGCAATAGTGGCCTCTGCACGCTCCATTGTGTCAGGTTACGTTCGGTTCGGTTGGGTCTGTCTATATTTTGTCAGGGTATCTTTAACCATTGCGCCGTGCACTGCTATCCGGTAGATTTCTGCGCTCCACTGTGCTCTAGTATGTCCTACTTGTCTCTGGTGAGAGCAACAAAAGCGGCTTCGGCACGTTAGGTTGTGTCAGGCTATGTTTGGTTGTGTTCTGTTGGAATGGGTTAGGCTCTTGCAGCTTCCATTCTTCTGATATTCATTGTGATTATATGGCCTTCTGCGTACTACTCACGGATATCATGTTCCGCTTGGCTTTGGGAAAGCCAGCAGTAGCGGCCGCGGCACGCTATGTTCAGGCAGGCTACGCTCGGTCAGGTTGGTTTATGCTAAGTTTTGCAGGGATAACTTTAACTATTGTGCTGTACACTGCTGTTCGTTTGACCTCTCCGACCTACTATGTTCTAGTACGTCCAGCTTGGCTCTGGGTGTAGCAGCAATAGAGGTCTCGGCTCGTTAGTTTGAGTTATGACACCTTTGGCTTGGTTAGGAGATGATAGCATTGACTTTAGTGCTATGGTCTGCTGTTAGGTGAATTTCTGCTACCTGGAGTGCTTTAATATTTTCAGCTTGGCTCTGGGAATTCCAGCAATAGTGGCCTTTGCACGTAATGATGAGACAGGTTACGTTCGGCTAGGTTTTGTCAGGCTACGTTTGGTCAGGATTGCTTTAACTTTTGTGCTGTACACTCCTCTTCTGTGGATTTGTGCGCTCTACTGTGCTCTAGTGTGTCCTGCTTGGCTATGGAGAGGCCAGAAATATTGGTTTCGTCACGTCATGCTTAGATACACTTCCTTTGGTTTGGTTAAGTAAGGTCACGTTATGTCAGTGTATGCCTGACTCTTGCGCTGTTCATTGCATTGCGTTGGGTTTCTGCGCACCACTGTGCTCTAGAACATTTTGCTTGTCTTTGTGGAGGCCAGCCATAGTGGTATCGTCGTGTTAGGTTGAGTTAGGATACATTCCGTTGGATCAGGGTGGGTTAAGCTCGTTCTGGTTAACATAGTCTGTCGTGCCATACACTGCTATTATAGGTGTTCCTGCGCTGTACGCTGCTCTACTATATTATGCTAAGCCCCGGGAATGCAACAAATTGTGGCCGCGGCACGTTACGTTGCCGTAGGCTGCGTTTGGTTAGGTTATGTTAGCGTGGGTTCGCCTGGGTAAATATGACTTTTGTGCTATGCACTGCGATCCCATAAATTTCTGCGCTCTACTGTCCTCTAGCAGCTCTGCTCGCCTCTGGGGAGGCCGGCAATAGTGGTCTCGGCACGTAAGATTGAGCTACGCCACGTATGGTTGTGTTACGTTTGTTGATGTTATGTTAGGATATCTTATATTTTTGCGCTATACACTGCTATGCACCGATATCTGCGCTCTACTGCGCTCTACGATTATCTGCTTGGCTCCGGGGAAGCCAGCTATAGTGGTATAGCGCGTTAGGTTTGCTCATGCGACATATGCATATGACAAGTTTGGCTATGTTAGGACAGAGCAGCTTAGACTTCTGTGCCATTCAATCCTATTTGGTGGATTCCTGCGCCCTACTCCTCTGTAATATCTTCTGCTTGGCTCTGTGGTGTCCTGTAACAGTGATCGCGGCACGTTACTTAGTGTTATGTTATGTTTCGTTAGGGTAAGTTGTGAAGGGTTGGTAAGCATTTCTTCGACTCTTTCTTTCAGCGCTTTACATTGCCGTTCACTCCTCGGCTCTGTAGAGGCGATTGATAGTGGTCGGGGAACCTTATATTGAGTCAGGTTATGCTTGGTTATGCTAGGTTGTACTAAGTTTGGTTATGTTAGCTTTGGCTTCCGTGCTATACACTGTTATTCGGTGGATTTCTATGATATAATGTGCCGTACTCCATTCTGCTTGACTCTGATGGTGCCTGCAGAAGTGGTCGCGGCACGTTATTTCCAGTTATGCCTCATTTGGTTAGGTTAGGTTAGGCCAGGTTTGGTTAGGGTACCCTAGACTATTGTAACACACACTGCAATTCGGTGGATTTCTGTGCTCTCTGTTGCTCTACTACACTGTGCTCGTCTCCGGGGAGGCGAGCAAAAGCGATCGCGGCACGTTAGTTTTAGTTAGGTTACGTTTTGTTAGGTTTGGTTAGGTTAGGTTTGGTTAGGATAGCTTTGACTTTACCGCTATACACTGTTAATCGGTGGATTTCTGTGTTCTACATTGTTCTACTATGCTCTGCTGGACTCTGGGGATGCGGACCATTGTGTCGGCGGCACGTTTCGTTGAGGTAGGCTACGTTTGGCTAGATTGAGTGAGCATGGGTTAGGCCTGGGCGGATGTGACTTTTATGCTGTACACTGCGATTCTATGGACTTCTGCGCCCTGCCGTTCTCTAGTATGCTCTGCTCGATTCTGTGGAGACTGGCAACGGTGGTCTTGGCACGTTATGTTGAGCTCTGCCACGTTTGGTTCTTTTGCGTTTTGCAAGTTTAGGGTAGGATAGCTTACACGCCTGCGCTATACACAGATATCCTCCGACACCTGCTTTCTACTGCGTTCTAATTTTCTCTGCTTGGCTCTTCGGAGGCTAGCAATAGTGTTCTCAGCGGGTTAGGTTTATTTAGGCTACGTTTGCACATGACAAGTTTGGTTATGTTAGGAGAAAATATGTCAGACTTCCGTACCATTCGATGACATTCCGTGGATTTCTGCGCCATACTGCGTTCCAGTACGTTCTGCATGGCTCCCGTGTAGCCAGTAGCAGTGGTCGTGTCAAGTTAGCTTGAGTTGGGTTATGTTCGATCAGTTTCGGTTATTCTATATTTGGTTACCGTAGCTATGACCTTCGTACTATGCACACTTATTCGGTGGATTTCTGAGATGTAATATGCTCTGCTACTCTCTACTTGGATCAGGGGAAGCCGCGAGCAGTGGTCGCGGCACGTTATGTTGAGATATGCTACGTTCGGAGAAGTTAGGTTACGTCAGGTTGTGTTAGGATATCTTCAAGTTTTGTGCTATTCACTGCAATGCGGTGGACTTCTTCGCCATGGTGTGCTCTGGTACATTCCACTTGTCTCTGCGGCGGCGAGAAATGGTGGTCTCGTTAAGTTAGGTTTAGTTATGTTACTTTTGGCATGTCACGTTCGGTTAGGTTAGGATACGCTACATTGGCTTTTGTGACTTACACTGCTATTCGGTGGTCTTCTTCGACTTACTATGCTCTACTACACTCCGCGTTACCCCGGGGAGGCCAGGAGTAGTGGCCGTGGCACGTCATGCTGGGTTATGCTGCGTTAGATTATGTTAGATTAGGCCAGGTTATGTTAGGATATCGAAGGCTTTTGTGCTATTCTCTACAATGCAATGAATTTCTGCGCTCTACTGTGCCCTAGTACATTCTGCTTATCTCTGTGGAGGCCAGCAATAGTGGTCTCCTCATGTTAGGTTGAGTTAGGCTACGATTGGCTGTATTACGTTCGGCCTGGGTAGGATAGGCTACTTTGTCTTTTGCGCTGCTCACTGCTATTCGGTACATTTCTGAGCTCTAATGTGCACTAAAATGCTCTGCTTGCGTCTGGGGAAGCCACAAATATTGGTGTCGTCACCACAAGCTTAGTTACACTACGTTTGGGTGGTTCAGGTAAGGCCAGGTTATGTCAGTGTATGTATGACCATCGTGCTGTGCACTGTAATGCGTTGGATTTCTGTGCTCTGCTGTGCTCTTGCATATTCTACTCGGATCAGGGGTGGCCAGCAACGCTGGTCTCGGCAAGTTATGTTGAGTTATGCTGCGTTTGGTCAACTTGCGTCTGGTGACGTTAGGATAAGGTAGTCTAGACTTTTGTACTGTACACGGCTACCCGCGGAAATCTGTGCTCTGCTGTGCTGTAGAATATACTGCCTGGATCTAGGGTTGCCAGCATCAGCGGTTTCGTCACGTAAGGTTGAGTTAGGCTACGTTTCGCTATGTCACGTATGATGAGGCTAGGATGGGATAGACTAGCCCTTTACGTTGTACACACCTATGCGCGGATTTATGCGCTCTACTGAGCCCCAGTATGTTCTTCTTGGCTCTGGGGTTGCCAGCAGAAGTGGCGTCGGTACGTCTGGTTGGGTTTAGGTGCGTTTGCTTATATTACGCTTGGTTATCTTAGGAAGGAGTAGCTTAGACTTTCGTGCCATACCCTGCTATTCCGCGGACCTCTGCGCTCTACTGTGCTCTGATATATTTTGCTTGGCTCTGCGGAGGACATCAATAGTGGCCTCGGCGCGTTAGGTTTACGTAGGCTACGCATGCATATGATAATTTTGGATACGCTAGAAGAGAATAGCTTAGGCTTTTGGTCCATTCAATGCTATTCGTTGGATTTCTGTGCCCTAATTCCCTCTAATATGTTCTGCTTGGCTCTAGCGTGGACTGCAATAGCGGTTCCGTTGTGTTAGGTTGGGTTACGCTCCGTTTGTATTGGTTACGTTCGGCTAGGCTAGGATAGGCTACTTTGGCTTTTGTGCAATACACTGATATACGGTGGATTACTGCGCCCTAATGTTCTCTAATAAGCTCCGCTGGCCTATACGAATGCCATCAATAGCTGTCGCGGCACGCTACCTTGAGTTAGACTACGCTTGGTTAGGTTAGGTTTAGTCAGGTTAGGTTAGGTTATGTTCGGCTTTTGTGCTCTACACGGCTATTCGGAGATTCTCTGCGATCTAATGTGTTATAATATGCTCCGCTTGTTTCTACGCAGGCCAGGCCATCAATGGCGGCCGCCGCACATTATGTTGGGTTATACTGCGTTTGGTTTGGTTAGGATATACCTGGTTTGGATACGGTGTCCTAGACCTTTGTGCTATACACTGATATTCGGTGCACTCCTGCGCTCAACATTGCTCTACTATACTCTGCTCTACTCAGGGGTGTCGAGAAGTAGCGATCGCGGAACGTTACGTTGAGTTATGTTAGGTTAGGCTTTGTTTAGTCGGGGTAGATTTGACTTTCGTGCTATACCCTGTTATACGGTGGATTTCTGTGATATAATTTTCTCTACTACATTCTGCCAAACAATGGGGAGGCCAGCAATATTGGCCTCAGCCCCCAACGCTGAGTCAGGCTACGATAGGATGGTTTTGGTTAGGTCAGGTAAGGCTAGCTTATCTCTTCTCTTGTGCTTTACACTGCAACGCCGCAGATTTCTCTGGTCTGCCGTGCTACAGCATATTCTGCTTGTCTCTGGGGAGGGAAGCAATAGTCGTGTAGGGCGGTTAGGTGGAGTTAGGCTATGTTCGGTTATGTTACTGTTGTCTAGGTTAGGAAGGGATACCTGCGACTTTTGTGCTACGCACTGCTATTCGGTGGATTGTCGCGCACCGCTGTGATCTGATATGGTCAATTTGGCTCTGGGAAAGGCTGTAATAGTGGTCTCGGCGTCTTACGCTATGTTATTCAACGTTCGTATGATCTACGTTATGCCATTTTCGGTTAGGTTTTCCTTACTTTTGCGCTTTACACTGCAACGCCGAGTAGTTCTATGATCTACTGCGCTCCAGTATATTCTGCTTGGCTTTGGGAAGGTCAGCAGTAGTGGTTTAGGGCGGTTAGGTGGAGTAAGGTTACGCCTTGCTATGCTATGTTCGGTTAGCTTAAGCTATGAAAGCTCTGACTTTTTGCTATACACTACTATTCGGTGGACTCCTGCGCACTGCTGTGATCTAATATGCCCTGCTTTGCTCTGGGGACGCCAGAAAGACTGGCAGCGCCGCGTTATTTATAGTTATGATAGGTTCGGTTAGGTGAGGTTTGTATTTATTAGGATAAGATATCTTTGACTTTTGTGCTGTATACTGAAATGCGGTAGATTTGTACGCCTACTGTGCCCTTGTGAGTTCTGCTTTGCTCTGGGGAGCAAGCAATAGTGGTCTCGGCTCTTTAGGTATAGTTATTCTACGCCAGCTTGTGATACGTTGGTTCTGGTAAGGTTAGGTTGCCTTTGGCATCAGTGCTATTCGCTGCTATTTGGTGGCACACTGCGCTCTACTGTGCTCTAGTGCATTTTGCTTGGCTCTGGGGATACCAGTAATAGTGGTCCCGGCACGTTTGTTCAAGTTATGTTACGTTTGGTTTTATTACGTTTGGGTAGGTTATGATAGGATGGAGTCGGCCTTTGTGATATACACTGCCATCAGCTGGATATCTACGCTCTATGTTGCTCTACAATATTCTGCTCTGCTCCGCGGAGGCCAGCAACAGTGGTCTCTGCACGTTACGATGAATTGTGCTACGTTCGGTTTGGTTAGGCTGGGTCAGGGGAGGTTACGATATCCTTGAATATATGCTTTACACTGCAACGCCGCGGATTTCTGTAATCCACTGTGCTCTAGTATATTCTGCTTTGCTCTGCGGGGTGCAGCAATAGTAGTCTCGGCACGTCAGGCTAAGTTATGCAACGTTTGGTCAGGTTATGTTAGTTTAGGTTAAGACAGTGTAGCTTTGACTTCTGTGCCGCAAACTGCTATTTGGTGGATTTCGGCGCACTACTCTGATAAAGCGTTCTCCGCTTTTCTCTGCAGAGGCCGAAAAAAGTGTCCGCGGTCTGCTAGGTTCAGTTAAGTTGCATTTGGTTAGGTTAGGCTTGTCTGGGTTAGGTTAGGATATCTTTGACTTCTGTGCTGTACACTGGAGTGCGGTGGACCTCTGCGCTCTACTGTGCTCTAATATGTTCTGCTTGTCTGTGGGGTGACCAGAAATAGTGGTCCCGATACGTTTGGTTGAGTTATGTTACGTTTCGTTCGGGTAGGTTTGTAATGCTTGGTTAGGATTTCTTCGGCTTTCTCGCTTTACACAGCTATTCGGTGGATTTCGGCGCTCTACATTGCTCTACTATACTCTACTCCACTCTGTAGGGGCGAGCAATAGTGGCCGTGGCACGTTAACTTCAATTGGGTCGTGTTTCGTTTGGTCAGGTTCGGATAAGTTTGGTTAGGATATCTTCGACATTCGTGCTACAAACTATTGTTCGGTGTACTTCTGTGATCCACTGCGCTATGCTATATTCCGCTTGGACTCTGCCGGCCACCAATAGTGGTCGTGGCACGATGCGTTGTGTTATACTACGCTTCAGTACGTTATGTTATGTTACGTTTGGTCAGATTTGCTTCGACTTACGTACTGTACACCATTATCCGGCGGTTTCCTGTGATCTACTGTGCTCTTCCCTTTTCTGCTTGGCCCTGGGGAGTCAGGCAGCAGCGGTCGCCGCACGCTCTGTTGAGTTACGCTACGTTCGGTTAGATTAGGTTAGATCAGGTTGTGTTAGGATATCTTCGACTTTTGTGCTGTTCCCTGCATGGCGGCGGATATATGCGCACTATTGTGCTCTAGTGCACTCTGCCTGTCCCTGTGGGGTTCAGCAATAATTATCTAGTCATGTTCGGTTGTTTTATCGTCACGATGAGATTTGCTATGTTCCGTCAGGTTACGTTTGGTAAGGTTAGGATTGGATATCTACGGCCTATGTGCTATTCACTGCAATACGGCGGATGTCTAATCTCTGCTGTGCCCTAGTACCTTCTTCTCGTCGCTGTGGAGGACACCAATAGTGGTCAGGCCATTTTGGGTTGAGTTATGCTTCGTTTGGCAGTGTTGCGTTTCGCATGGTTAGGATATGCTACTATGACTTTCGTGTTGTAGGCGGCACTCCGTCGGATTTCTGTCATCTGCTGTGCACTAGTACATTCTACTTCGCTCTGGGTAGGCCAGGAGCAGTGGTCGCGGCACCTCATGCTGGGCTATGCTACGTTTTGGTATGTTTAGCTATGTCTGGCTTTGCCAGGATATCTATGGCTTTTGTGCCCTTCACCGTATTGCGGTGGGTTTCTGCGCACTACTGTGCTCTAGTACATTCTGATTTTCTTTGTGGAGGTCAGCAATAGCGGTCTCGTAGAGATAGGTTCATATATACTACGTTTTTGTTTGTCACGTTTGGCTTGGTCAGGATATGCTACTTTGACTTTTGTGCTGTACAAAGATATTCCGTGGATTTGTGTGCTCTAATGTGCTATAACATGCCTTGCTTGGATCTGGGACGGCCAGTCATAGTTGTCTCGGTACGTTAGTTTGAGTTGCGTTTTGTTTCGTTAGTTTAGGATAGGAAGGCTTGGTTAGGGTTTCTTCGACTTTTGTACTGCACACTGGTATTTGGCGGATTTCTGCTCTCTACATTACACCACTATACTCCTCTCGACGATTGGGAGGCGAGCATTAGTGGTCTTGGTGCGTCAGGCGGAGTTAGGTTACTTTTGGTTAGGTTAGGTTAGGTTAAGTGTTGTGAGGATAGCTTCGACTTTCGTGCTATACAATCTTATTTGGTTTATTTCTGTTGTCTGCTGTGCTGTACTACATTCAGCTTGGCTATGGGGAGGCCAGAGGCAGTGGTCCCTGGAAGTCATGTTGAGCTAAGCTACGTTTGGCTAGGTTAAGCTAGGTCAGGTTGTGTTAGGATATCTCCTCCTTTTGCGCTTTGCACAGCAATGCGGAGGATTCCTGCGCACTACTGTTCTCAGGTTCATTCTGCTTGTCTTTGTGGAGGCCTGTAATAGTGGTCTCTGCACGTTAGGTTGGGCTATGCCACGTTTGATTACATCCCGTTGGTGAGGTTACGATTGCATAGCACAGGCTTCTGTGCTATAAGCTACTATCTTCCAAAATCTGCCCTCTACTGCGCTCCAATATTTTGTGCTTGGCTTGGGGAGGCCAGAAATAGTGTTCTCGGCGCGTTAGGTTTTATTAGGCTATTCCTGCGTATAACAATTATGCCTATGTAAGGATAGAATAGCTTGGATTTTTGTGCCATTCACCGCTATTCGGTGGAATTCGTCTCTCTACTGCGTCCTGATATGTTCTGCGGGTCTCGTGGGTGGCTAGCAATGGTGGCCTCGGCACGTAAGGTTGAGTCATGCTACGTTTCGTTCTGGCGGGTAAGGAAGTCTTGGTTAGGATTTCTTTGTATTTTGTGCTATACAATGCATTTCGGTAGGCTTCTGCGCTCTACATTGCTGTACTATATTCTCCTTTTCTCTGGGGATACCAGCAGCAGCGGTCGCGGCTTTATGTTCACTTATACTACATTTGGTTGGGCTAGGTTAGGCGAGTGTAGATCAGGTTATCCCCGACTTTTGAAACATAAACTGCTATTCGGTTGATTTCAGCAGTCTACATTGATCTACTATACTCTCCTCGACTCGGTGGATGCGATCAATAACAGTCGCTGCATGTTTGGCTTCGTTAGGGTACGTATGGTTAGGTTAGGTTAGGCTAAGTGTATGCTAGGATAGCTTTGACTTTCGTGCTATTCTCTCTCATTCGTTTTATTTCTGTTATTTGCTGTGTTCTAATATATTCTGTTTGACTATGCGGAGGCCAGGAGCAGTGGTCGCTGCACGTTATGTTGGGATATGCTGCATTTGGTTCGGTTAGGTTAGGTCAGTTTATGCTGGGATATCTGCGGCTTTTGTGCTATTAACTGCAATGCAGTGGCTTCCTGCGCTCTACTGTTCCCCAGTACATTCTGCTTGTCACTGTGGGGGCCAGCATTAGTGGTTTCTTTATGTAAGGTCCATTTATGTTACGTTTGCCTAGGTACGGATATGCAACTCCGACTTTTGTGCTATTCAATGCTATTGGGTGGATTTTTGCGTTCTAGTGTGCTCCAATATGCTCAGCTTGGCTCCGGGAAGCCAGCAATGTTGGCCACTTCACGTTATGTTGCGTCACACTACGTTTGGATTGGTTTGGTTAGGCATTGTTGGGTCAGGACATGTTCGACTTTTGTGCTATACACTGCAATCAGGTGGATTCCTGCCCTCTGCTGTGCTCTAGTATTCTCTGCTTGGCTCTGTGGTGGGCATCAGTAGTGGCACTCGGCACGTTAGGTGCAGCTATGGTACGTTGGGGTATGTTATGGTTGTGGAGGTTAGGATGTGACAGTTCAGCCGTTTGTGTTGTACAATGCTATCCGCGGAAATCTGCACTCTACTGTGTTCTAATATTTTCTGCTTGGCTCTGTGGAGTTCCGCGATAGTGGTCTCGGCACGTCAGGTTCAGTTAAGTTACGTTTGGTTATATTACGTTTGGCTAGGTTATGATAGGCTACTCCCTCTTTTGTGCTATATACCGCAATTCGGTGGGCTTCTGCGCCTCAATGTGCTCCAATATGCTGTGGTTGGGTATGTGGTGGCCACTGATAGTGGTCTGGGCACGTTATGTCGAGTTATGCTGCGTTCGGTTAGGTAAGTTTATGACTGGTCGCGCTAGGATATCTTTGGATTTTGTGCGCTACACTGCTATTCGGTGGACATCTGCGCTCTAGTGTGTTCGAACATACTCTGCTTGACACTACGAGAACCATCAACAGCGATCGTGGAACGTTACATTCAGTTATGCACTGTTTGGTAAGGTTATGTTATGCCAGGTTAGGTTAGGTTTTCTTCGCCTTCTGTGCTATACACTGTTGTTCGGTGTGCTTCTGTTCTCTACATTTCTCTACTATACTCTGCTCGACTATGTGGAGGCGGGCGATAACGCCCGCAGCACGTTATTTTCTGTTGGGTCACGTTTGGTTATGTTAGGTTAGGCTAAGTTTGATTAGGATTGCATTGACTTTCGTGCTATGCAATGCTATTCGTTGTATTTCCTCATTCGAGTCTGCTCTACTATATTCTGCCTGGCCCTGGGGAGGCCAGCAACAGCCGCGGCACGTTATGTTAAGTTAGGCTACGTTTGATTAGTCTATGTTATTTTATGTTTGGCAAGGATGGCTTCGCCTTCCATGCAATTCACTACTATCTGGCGGCTTCCTGTGATCTGCTGTGCTCTACTGGATTCTGCTTGGCTCCGTGGAATGGGGCAGCAGTGCTCGCGGCACGCTCCGATGAGTTACGCTACGTTTAGTTAGGTTATGTCTAGTCAAGTTATGTCAGCATTTCTTTCTCCTTTGTGCTATTAACTGCAATACGCAGGACTTTTGCAAACTGCTGTGCTCTAGTGCACTCTACTTTTTCCTGTGGAGGTAAGCTAATATCTGTCTCGTCATGATAGGTTGTGTTGGGTTACGCTTGGGTATGATACGTTTGGCTAGGTTAGGATAGGCTACATTGACTTTTGTGCATCACACTGCTATTGCTTGCGTTTCTTTGATCTACTGTGCTCTACTGCACTCTGCTTTGCCCTACGGAGGCCAGGAGCAGTGTTGGCAGCACGACACATTGAGTTATGCTACGTTCAGTTATGTTAGATTAGGTCAAGTTTTGTTACCGTGTAAGGTGTCTTTTCATAATCATAGCAATGAGGTGGATTTCTGCGATCTACTCTACTCTAATAAATTCTGCTCGTCACTCCGGAGGCCAGCAATATTGGTCTCGTCAGATTATGTTGAGTTACACTACATTTGGACAGGTTCGTATAGGACGTGTTAGATCAGGGTATGTTTGACTTTTGCGCTGTATGCTGCTGTGAGGTGGTTTTCTGCGCTCAGCTGCGCTCTACCATGTTCTGCTTGGTACGGGGGGGGGGGCAGCAATAGTGGACTCGGCACGTTAGGCTGAGATATGCTACGCTCGGTTGTATTACATTTGGTGAGGTTAGTATAGGGCCGTTTATACTTGCGTTGTATACACCGCTATCCACGCGCATCCGAGATCTACTGTGTTCCAATATCCCCTGCTTGGTTCTGGAGAACCCAGCAATAGTGTTCTCGGCGCTGCAGGTTTAGCAACGTTAGGTATGCTCATGTTACGTTTGGCATGGTTAGGATACTGTAACCTAGAGTTTTGCGCTATACACTATTATTCGGTGGATTTCGTCTTTCCACTTTCCTCTAAGATGTTCTGCTTTACAGTGTGGAGGACAGCCATATTGGACAAGTTGCGTTACGTTGAGTTACACTACGTTTGGATGGGTTAGGTTAGGCGGGGTTAGGTCACGATTCGTTTGACCTTTGTGCTATACACTGATATTCGTAGGAATTCTACACTCGATTGTGCTCTACTATATTCAGCTTAGACCTGGGTAGGCCAGCAATAGTGGTCACGGTGCGATAGGTTTTTTCATGTTACGTCTCGGTATGATAAGATTGTATATATAAGGACAGGATTGCTTTAGCTTTTATGCTCTACACTGCTATTCGGTGGATTCTTGCCACCTTGTGTGTTCTAGTATGTTCTGTTTCTCTCTGTGGAGGTCGGCAATGGTGGTCTATGCACCGTACGTTGAGATGTGCTACGATTCTTTCGGTTAGGTTTGTTCAGGTATGGTTTGGATGCCTTTGACTTTATGGCCACACGCTGCCATGCGGTGGATTTCTGCGCTCCACTGTGCTCTAGTGTATTCTGCTTGCCTCTTGGGAAGCCATCAATAGTTGTCACGGCGCGTTAGGTTCAGATATGTTACGTATGCTTATGTTACGTTTGGTTATGCTTGGATACGATAGCCTTGACTTTTGCGCTATGCACTGCTATTTGGTGGATTTCTGCCTTCTACGGTGCGCCAATATGACTTGCTTGGCTCTGAGGAGACAAGCAATATCGTTCTCGTGACGTTATATTGAGTAAGGCTACGATCGTTTAATGTACGTTTGGTGAGGTTAAGACATGATAGCTTAGGCTCTTGCTCTAGACACGGCTGCACGCGGATATCTGCGCTCCACTGTATACTACTATATTCTACCTGGCCCTGTGGGGGGGGGG
>NW_016911526.1:0-993 GCF_001483705.2 Eufriesea mexicana | reverse complement strand
AAGGATAACTACACCTTTTGTGCTATACACTGCCATTCGGTGGATTTCTGCTTTCAACTGCACGTTAATACATTCTGCTTGGCACTGGGGAGGCCATCAAGTGTGTTCTCGCCATGTCAGTTTGAATTAGGTTCTGTTTGGTCGTGTTACGTTTGGTTAGGTTATGATAGGATAACTTCGACTTTAGCGCTATACACCGCTATTTAGAGGATTTCTGCTCTCCACATTGCTCTAATGTTATCTGCTTGGCCTCGAGGAGGCCAGCAATAGTGGTTGCGGAACGCTAGATTGAGACAGGTTGCGTTTGGTTATGTTACAGTTGGCTTGGTTGTGACAGGGTAGCTTTGGCTTTTGTGCTATACACTGCTATTCGGAAGAATTCTGCGCTCTATAGTGCTCCAGTGTGTTCTGCTTGGCTCTGGGGATGCCAGCTATAGTGGTCTAGGGATGTTAGGTTGAGTCAGTTTACGTTCGGTTATGTCACGTTTGGTTAGGTTAGGATAGGATAACTTTGACTGTCGTGCTAGACTTTGCGGTCCTGTGGCTTTCTGCGCTCTTGGTTGCACTACTATAATCTACTCGACCCTGGGGATGCCACCAGCGGCTGTCGTGGCACGATAGGTTGGGGGAGGTAACGTTTGGTTATATTAGGTTGTTAGATTTGACTACGACGTATTTGACTTTTGTGCTATACACTGCTGTTCGGTGGATTTCTGCACTCCACTATCCTCTCATATGTCCTGCTTTGCTCTGGAGAGTCTAGCAATAGAGTCCTCGGCTCGTTAGGGTTAGATATTCAACGTTTGTTAGGGTCAGGTTGGGTCCGGTTACGTAAGGATATTTTCGACTTTTGTGCCATACAATGCTATTTGGCGGCTTTCTGCGCTCCACTCTGTTCTACTATACTCTGCTCGAATCTGCGGAGGCTACCAGTAGAGTTCGTGGCACGATAGTCTTCCTTAGGCAACGTTTGGTAATGTTTCGTTTGGTTAT
>NW_016911525.1:0-539 GCF_001483705.2 Eufriesea mexicana | reverse complement strand
TATACGGATGGATGGATGTACTGATGTACAGTCGTTTGGATGCATGAATGTATGGATGTATGTTTGGACGTATGTATGGATGTACTTATGGATGGATGAATGCATGGATGGGTGGATTTGTGGATGTATGGATGTGTGGATGTGTGGATGTATGGGTGGATGGATGTATGGATGGATGGAAGTATGGATCTATGTATGTATGGATGGATGGATGTATAAATGTATGGACGTTTGTATGAATGGCAGTATGAATGTGTGGCCGTATTTGCGCTATGGATGTACGGATGTATGTATGCATGGATGTATGCATGTAAGAATATATGGATGTACGGATGCTTGGATGTATGGATTTGTGGGTGGACGGATGGATGGGTGAATGGACGGAAGAATGGATGTATGTATGGATGCTTGTATGGATGAATGTATGGATGGATGTATGGATGGACGCATGCATGGATGCGTGTATGGATGCATTAACGGATGTATCTATGGTTGTATGTATGGATGAGTGTATGGGGGTATGCATGGATGTATGGATG
>NW_016911524.1:0-253 GCF_001483705.2 Eufriesea mexicana | reverse complement strand
GCTCACCACGATATTAGACGAAAATGTTAATATACTTGAACTTTCGAGTCAGATTCTACAGCATTGCAATGGCTACTGCACGCCAAGAGTATCTTTCCACCTTACTTACGCAAGATAGCTAGCTCACCACGATATTAGTCGAAAATGTCAACAAAATTGTATTTTCCAGGCACAATCTATATCATTGCTTTGGCAATAGCACACAAAAAGCATCTTTCCTCCTTACTTACGCAAGGAAGTAAGCTCACCACAA
>NW_016911523.1:23853-29460 GCF_001483705.2 Eufriesea mexicana | reverse complement strand
GGACTGGCCTTGCCTGATCAGACCTAACCAAACCTAACCCGACCAGGTCTGGCGTGGCGTGACATGGCCTGGCATGGCGTGACCTGTCCTGACCAGACCTGACCTAATCTGACCAAACCTAACCTATCCTAACATAACCTAACCTATCCTAACCTAACCTAACATAACCCAACCAATCCTAACCTAACCTAACCTATCCTAACCCAACCCAACCAATCCTAGCCTATCGTAATTAAAGCTAACCTAACCTAACATAACATAACCTGACCTGACGTATCCTGGCCTGACCTGACCTGACCTTAACTGACCTGACCTGACCTGACATGCCCCGACCTGACTTGACATCACCCGACCCGACCTGGAATGGCCTGACCTGACATGACGTGACCGGAACTGGCCCGCCATTCCCTGGCATGTCCTGGGCTGGCCAGACCAGACACGGCCTGTCCTGACCTGACTTGTCCTGAACTGAACTGACCTGACCTGACCTGAACTGACCTTAGGTGACCAGACCTATCCTGACCTGACCTGACCTGCCCTGAGACGACATGACTTCACCAGACCTGAAAGGAACTGTCCCGTTATGACCTGACCCAACCTGACCTTATCTGAACTAACCTAACCTAACCTAACCTAACCTATCCTATCCTAGCTTTGTAAAACCTATCCTAGCCAAACCTACCCAAGCTTTAGCAAACCTCACATAACCAAGCCCACCCTACCCAAACTTTTCCTAACCTAACATAGCGAAACCTAACCTAACATGACTTAACCTATCCTAGCTAACCGAGCTTAACCTAACCTAATATAACCTAACCCAACCAATCCTAACCTAACCTCATCAAACCTAACCTAAGCTCGCCTATCATAACCTAACCTATCGTAAGCTAACCTAACCTTCCCTCACCTAACATAACCTAACCTGACATGACCTGACTTGACCTGAACAATCCTGGCCTGACCTGACCTGACTTGACCTGACCTTACCTGGCTTGTCATGGCCTGGCCTGATGTAACCTGTCCTTTCCTGGCCTGGCCTGACAGAACATGACCACGCCTGACCTGACCTGACCTGATCTGACCTAACCTAACCTAACCCGACCTGACCTGGCCTGGTCTGACCTGGCCTGGCAAGACCTGAACTGACCTGACCGGAACTGACCCGTCATTCCCTGGCATGTCCTGGGCTGGCCAGCCCAGACATGGCCTGTCCTGACCTGACCTGTCCTGAACTGAAATGACCTGACCTGACGTGACTTGACCTGTCCTGACCTCACCTGACATGCCATGAGACGACCTTACATCACCAGACCTGAATTCACCTGACCCGACCTTGAATGGCCTGACCTGCCCTTACCTGAACTGGCCCGACCTGTCATGACCTTACATGGCCTGGCCTGGACTGACCGGGCTTGACATGGCCTGGCCTGATGTGACCTGTCCTATCCTGGCCTGACCTGACCGAACCAGACCTCTCCTGACCTGACCTGACCTGACTTCACATGACCTGACATCACATGACCTGACCTGACCTAAACTGACGCAACCTGGAATGTCCTAGCCTGCCCTGACTTGAACTGTCCGTTCCTGTCGCGACCCTACCTGGCCTGGCCAGGCCTGATCTGACCTAACCTAACCTAACACGACCAGATCTGACCTGGCATGACCTGGCCAGACCTGCCTGACCTGACCTGACCTGACATGCCCCGACCTGACTTGACATCACCCGACCCGACCTGGAATGGCCTGACCTGCCATGACGTGACCGGAACTGGCCCGTCATTCCCTGGCATGTCCTGGGCTGACCAGACCAGACATGGCCTGACCTGACTTGACCTGACCTATCCCGGCCTGACCTGACCTGTCCTGACCTGACCTGACTTGACCTGACCTTACCTGGCTTGTCATGGCCTGGCCTGATGTGACCTATCCTATCCTGGCCTGACCTGATCTGACTTCACATGACCTGACATGACTTCACATGACCTGACCTTACCTAACATGACCCAACCTGGAATGTACTAGGCTGCACTGACTTGAACTGTCCTTTCCTGTCGTGACCTTACCTGGACTGGCCTTGCCTGATCAGACCTAACCAAACCTAACCTGACCAGGTCTGGTCTGGCATGACCTGGCCTGGCCTGACGTGACCTGATGTGACCTGACCTGGCCTGACCTGACCTGTCCTGACCTGACCTGACTTGACCTGACCTTACCTGGATTGACATGGCCTGGCCTGATGTGACCTGTCCTATCCTCTCCTGACCTGACCTGACCTGACTTCACATGACCTGCCGGACCTGACCTGACCTGAACTGACCTGACCTGACCTGACATGCCCCGACCTGACTTGACATCACCCGACACGACCTGGAATGGCCTGATCTGACATGACGTGAACGGAACTGGCCCGCCATTTCCTGGCATGTCCTGGGCTGTCCAGACCAGACATGGCCTGTCCTGTCCTGACCTGTCCTGAACTGAACTGACCTGACCTGACCTGACATGAACTGACCTGTGGTGACCAGACCTGTCCTGACCTGACCTGACCTGCCCTAAGACGACATGCCTTCACCAGACGTAAATTCACCTGGCCCGACCTGGAATGGCATAACCTGACCTGACCTGAAAGAAACTGTCCCGTCATGACCTGAATCAACCTGACCCGAGCTGACCTGGCCTGACCTGACCTGACCTGACCTATCCTGGCCTCACCTGACCTGTCCTGACCTGACCTGACTTGACACGACATGACCTGACCTGACCTGACCAGACTTGACCTAATCTGACCAAACCTAACCTAACCTAACCTAACCTATCCTATCCTAACTATGTAAAACCTATCCTAGCCATAGCTACCCAAGCTTTAGCAAACCTAACATAACCAAACCCACCCTAACCAAACTTTTCCTAACCTAACATAACGAAACCTAACCTAACATGACCTAACCTAACCTAGCTAACCGAGTTTAACCTAACCTAACATAACCTAACCCAACCAATCCTAACCTAACCTAATCAAACCAAACCTAAGCTCACCTATCCTAACCTAACCTATCGTAAGCTGACCTAACCTTCCCTCACCTAACATAACCTAACCTGACCTGACCTGACGTTACCTGACCTATCCTGGCCTGACCTGACCTCTCCTGACCTGACCTGACTTGACTTGACCTTACCTGGCCTGACATGGGCTGGCCTGAAGTGACGTGACATATCCTGGCTCTGACCTGACCTGACCAGGCCTGACCTAATCCGACCTAACCTATCCAAACTAACCTAACCTATCCTAACTTTGTTAAACCCATCCTAGCCAAACCTTCCCAAGCTTAAGCAAACCTAACATAACCAAGCCCAACCTACCCAAAATTTCCTAACCTAACATAACGAAACCTAACGTAACATGACCTAACCTAACCTAGCTAAACTAACTTAACCTAACCTAACATAACCTATCCCAACCAATCCTAAACTAACCTAATCAAACCTAACCTAAGCTCACATACCATAACCTAACCTATCGTAAGATAACCTAACCTACCCTAACCTAACATAACCTAACTTGACCTGACCTGACCTGACCTGTCCTGACCTGACCTGACTCGACCTGACCTTAGCTGGGCTGACATGGCCTGGCCTGAAGTGAACTAACCTACCCTAACCTAACATAACCTAACTTGACCTGACCTGACCTAACCTGACCTGACCTGACCTGGCCTGTCCTGACCTGACCAGACTTGACCTGACCTTACCTGGCCAGACATGGCCTGGCCTGAAGTGACCTGACCTACCCTGGCCTGGCATCACCTGACATGACCTATCCTAGCGTGACCAGACCAAACCTGACCTCTCCTGACATGACCTGACCTGACTTCACCTGACATGATCTGACCTGGGATATCCTGACCTGCCCTTACCTGAACTGGCCTGACCTGTCGTGACCTTACCTGGCCTGGCCTGACCTGACCTGTCCTGACCTGATATGCCCCGACCTGACCTGACATCACCTGTCCCGACCTGGAATGGCCTGACCTGATCTGACTTCACATGACCTGACCTGACTTCACATGACCTGACCTTACCTAACCTGACCCAACCTGGAATGTCCTAGCCTGCACTGACTTGAACTGTCCATTCCTGTCGTGACCTTACCTGGACTGGCCTTGCCTGATCAGAACTAACCAAACCTAACCCGACCAGGTCTGGCCTGGCATGACCTATCCTGGCCTGACCAGACCGAAACTGACCTCTCCTGACATGACCTGACCTGACTTCACCAGACCTGGCCTGACCTGGAATGTCCTGACCTGCCCTCACCTGAACTGGCCTGACCTGTCGTGACCTTGCCTGGCCTGGCCTGGACTTACCTGACCTGACATGACATGACCTAACCTGACAAGGACTGGCCAGACATGGCCTGGCCTGGCCTATCCTGGCATGACCCGACCTGACCTGACCTCTCCTGACCTGACCTGACCTGACTTCACATGACCTGACATCACATGACCTGTCCGGACCTAAGCTGTCCCAACCTGGAATGTCCTAGCCTGCCCTGACTTGAACTGTCCGTTCCTGTCGCGACCCTACCTGGCCTGGCCTGGCCTGATCTGACCTAACCTAACCTAACCCGAACAGATCTGGCCTGGCATAACCTGACCTGACCCTCCTGACCTGACCTGACCTGAACTGACCTGACCTGACCTGACATGCCCCGACCTGACTTGACATCCCCCGACCCGACCTGGAATGGCCTGACCTGACATGACGTGACCGGAAATGGCCCGCCATTCCCTGGCATGTCCTGGGCTGGCCAGACCAGACATGGCCTGTCCTGACCTGACTTGTCCTGAACTGAACTGACCTGACATGACCTGAACTGACCTTAGGTGACCAGACCTATCCTGACCTGACCTGACCTGCCCTGAGACGACATGACTTCACCAGACCTGAAAGGAACTGTCCCGTTATGACCTGACACAACCTGACCTAATCTGACCAAACCTAACCTAACCTATCCTATCCTAACTTTGTAAAACCTATCCTAGCCAAACCTACCCAAGCTTTAGCAAGCCTAACATAACCAAGCTCACCCTACCCAAACTTTTCCTAACCTAACATAACGAAACCTAACCTAACATGACCTAACCTATCCTAGCTAACCGAGCTTAACCTAACCTAACATAACCTAACCCAACCAATCCTGACCTAACCTAATCAAGCCTAACCTAAGCTCACCTATCATAACCTAACCTATCGTAAGCTATCCTAACCTTCCCTCACCTAACATAACCTAACCTGACTTGACGTGACATGACCTGACCAATCCTGGCCTGACCTGACCTGTCCTGACCTGACCTGACTTGACCTGACCTTACCTGACTTGTCATGGCCTGGCCTGATGTAACCTGTCCTTTCCTGGCCTGGCCTGACAGAACATGACCTCTCCTGACCTGACCTGACCTGATCTGACCTAACCTAACCTAACCCGACCTGACCTGGCCTGGCCTGACCTGGCCAGACCTGCCTGACCTGACCTGACCTGACATGCCCCGACCTGACTTGACATCACCCGACCCGACCTGGAATGGCCTGACCTGACATGACGTG
>NW_016911523.1:11637-23697 GCF_001483705.2 Eufriesea mexicana | reverse complement strand
CTCTCCTGACCTGACCTGACCTGACTTCACATGACCTGACATCACATGACCTGACCTGACCTAAACTGACCCAACCTGGAATGTCCTAGCCAGCCCTGACTTGAACTGTCCGTTCCTGTCGCGAACATACCTGGCCAGGCCTGGCCTGATCTGACCTAACCTAACCTAAACCGACCAGATCTCGCCTGGCATGACCTGGCCAGACCTGCCGGACCTGACCTGACCTGAACTGACCTGACCTGACCTGACAAACCCCGACCTGACTTGACATCACCCGACACGACCTGGAATTGCCTGATCTGACATGACGTGAACGGAACTGGCCCGCCATTCCCTGGCACGTCCTGGGCTGGCCAGACCAGACATGGCCTGTCCTGACCTGACAAACCCCGACCTGACTTGACATCACCCGACCCGACCTGGAATTGCCTGATCTGACATGACGTGAACGGAACTGGCCCGCCATTCCCTGGCACGTCCTGGGCTGGCCAGCCTGTCCCGTCATGACCTGACCCAACCTGACCTGAGCTGACCTGGCCTGACCTGACCTGACCTGACCTGACCCATCCTGGCCTCACCCGACCTGTCCTGACCTGACCTGACCTGACCTGACTTGACACGACCTGACCTGACCTGACCTGACCAGGCCTGACCTAATCTGAACAAACCTAACCAAACCTAACCTAACCTATCCTATCCTAACTTTGTAAAACCTATCCTAGCCAAAGCTACCCAAGCTTTAGCAAACCTAACATAACCAAACCCACCCTACCCAAACTTTTCCTAACCTAACGTAACGAAACCTAACCTAACATGACCTAACCTAACCTAGCTAACCGAGCTTAACCTAACCTAACGTAACCCAACCCAACCAATCCTAACCTAACCTAATCAAACCAAACCTAAGCTCACCTATCCTAACCTAACCTATCGTAAGCTAACCTAACCTTCCGTCACCTAACATAACCTAACCTGACCTGACCTGACTTTACCCGACCTATCCTGGCCTGACCTGACATCTCCTGACCTGACCTGACTTGACTTGACCTTACCTGGCCTGACATGGGCTGGCCTGAAGTGACCTGACCTACCCTGGCCTGGCATCACCTGACATGACCTATCCAGGCCTCACCAGACCGAACCTGACCTCTCCTGGCATGACCTGACCTGACTCCACCTGACTTGATCTGACGTGGAATGTCCTGACCTGCCCTTACCTGAACTGGCCTGACCTGTCGTGACCTTACATGGCCTGGCCTGACCTGACCTGACCTGACCTCATATGCCCCGACCTGACCTGACATCACCTGTCCCGACCTGGAATGGTCTGATCTGACCTGACCTGAACGGAACTGACCCGTCATGACCTGACCTGACCTGACCGAAACTGACCTGGCCGGACCTGACCTGACCTATCCTGACCTGACCTGACCTGTCCTGACCTGACCCTATCTTGCCTGACATGGCCTGGCCAGAAGTGACCTGACCTATCCTGGCCTGGCATCACCAGACCTGACATGACCTGACTTGACATGACCTGACCTGACCTGACCTGACCTGACCAGACTTGACCTGACCTATCCTGGCCTGACCTGACCTGTCCTGACCTGACCTGACCTGACCTGTCCTGACCTTACCTGGCTTGACATGGCCTGGCCTGATGTGACCTGTCCTATCCTGGCCTGACCTGACCGAACATGACCTCTCCTGCCCTGAACTGACCTGACCTCACCTGACCTGACCTGACCTAACCTGACGAACCTGGAATGTCCTAGCCTGCCCTGACTTCAACTGATCTTACCTGTCGTCACCTTGCCTGGCCTTTGACCTGACCGGACCTGACCTGACGTGTCCTGACATTGCCTGGTCGTGCCTGACCTGACCTGTCCTGACCCGACCTGACTTGACCTGACCTGGCCTGACATTGCCTGGCCTGGCCTGGCCTTTCTTGGCCTGACATTGCCTGGCCTGGCCTGTCCTTCACTGACCTCACATGAGCTGACCTGAACTGACCTGGCCTGACATGACCTAACATAACCTAACCTTACTTAACCTAACCTACCCTAACATAACCCAACCAATCCTAACCTAACCTAACCTAACATAACCCAACCCAACCAATCCTAACCTATCGTAATCAAACCTAACCTAAACTCACCTAACCTAACCTAACCGATTGTAATCTAACCTAACCTAACCTAACATAACATAACCTAACCTGACCTGACCTGACCGGACCTGCCATTAACTGAAATGACCTGACCTGACCTGATTTCACCTGACCTGACATGAACTAACCTGACCTGACCAGACCTGTCATAACCTGACCTAACCTATCCTAACCTAACCTAACCTATCCTAACTTTGTAAAACCTATCCTAGCCAAACCTTCCCAAACTTTAGCAAACCTAACATAACCAAACCCAAACTACCCAAACTTTTCCTAACCTTACATAACGAAACCTAACCTAACATGACCTAACCTAACAAAGCTAATCTAGCTTAACCTAACCTAACATAACCTAACCCAACCAATCCTAACCTAACATAATCAAACCCAACCTAAGCTCACCTATCCTAACCTAACATAACGTAAGATAACCTAACCTACCCTAACCTAACATAACCTATCCTGACCTGACCTGACCCGTCCTGACCTGACCTGACTTGACCTGACCTTACCTGGCCTGACATGGCCTGGCCTGAAGTCACCTGACCTATCCTGGCCTGGCCTGACCTGACCTGACCTGACATGTACTCACTGATCTGGCCTTACCAGACCTGTCCTAGCATGACATGACCTAACCTGACCTGGACTGGCCAGACATGGCCTGGCCTGGCCTGTCCTGACCTGACGCGACCTAACCTAACCTAACACGACCAGATCTGGCCTAGCATGACCTGGCCAGGCATGACAAGACCTGACCTGGCCTGACCTCACCTGACCTCACCTGACCTCTCCTGACACCACACGGAATATCCTAGCCTGCCCGGACTTGAACTGACCATACTGGCCAGACATGGCCTGGCCTGGCCTGTCCTGACCTGACGCGACCTAACCTAACCTAACCCGACCAGGTCTGGCCTGGCATGTCATGGCCTGGCTTGGCGTGACCTGACGTGACCTGACCTGACCTGACCTATCCTGGCCTGACCTGACCTGTCCTGACCTGACCTTACCTGGCTTGACATGGATCGGCCTTATGTGACCTGCCTTATCCTGGCCTGAATAGACCGTACCAGACCTCTCCTGACCTGACCTGACCTGACTTCACATGGCCTGACCTGACCTAAGCCGACCCAACCTGGAATGCCCTAGCCTGCCCTGACTTGAACTGTCCTTTCCTGTCGTGACCCTACCTGGCCTGGCCTGGCCAGATCTGACCTAACTTAACCTATCCTAACCCAACCCAACCGATCCTAGCTTATCGTAATCAAAGCTAACCTAACCTAACATAACATAACCTGACCTGACCTATCCTGGCCTGACCTGACCTGTCCAGACCTGACCTGACTTGACCTATCCAAACCTGGCCTGACATGGCCTGGCCTGAAGTGACATGACCTATCCTGGCCTGACCAGACCGAAACTGACCTCTCCTGACATGACCTGACCTGACTTCACATGACCTGGCCTGACCTGGAATGTCCTGACCTGCCCGTACCTGAACTGGCCTGACTTGTCGTGACCTTGCCTGGCCTGGCCTGGACTGACCTGACCTGACATGACATGACCTAACCTGACAAGGACTGGCCAGATATGGCCTGGCCTGGCCTATCCTGGCATGACCCGACCTGACTTGACCTGACCTGAACTGAACAGACCTGGCCTGACATTGCCTGGTCGTGCCTGACCTGACTTGACCTGACCCGACCAGACTTGACATGACCTGGCCTGACATTGCCTGGCCTGGCCTGACCTGCACTGACCCGACATGAACTGACTGACCTGACCTGACCGGACCTGACCTGACATGACCTAACATAACCTAACCGAACTTAACCTTACCTAACCTAACATAACCCAGCCAATCCTAACCTAACCTAGCCTAGCCTAGCCCAGCCCAACCAATCCTAACCTATCGTAATCAAGCCCAACCTAAACTCACCTAACCTAATTTAACCTATTTTAATCTAACCTAACATAACCTATCATAACACAACCTAACCAGGCCTGGCCTGACGTGACCTGACCTCACCTAACCTCACCTGACATCACCTGACACCACACGGAATGTCCTAGCCTGCCCGGACTTGAACTGACCCTACCTGTTTTGACCTTACCTGGACTGGCCTGACCTGATCAGACCTAACCTAACCCAACCCGACCTGGTCTGGCCTGGCATGACCTATCCTGGCCTGGCGTGACCTGACGTGACCTGACCTGGCCTGACCTGACCTGCCCTGACCTGACCTGACTTGGCCTGACCTTACCTGGCTTGACATGGCCTGGCCTGATGTGACCTGTCCTATCCTGGCCTGAACTGACCGAACCAGACCTCTCCTGACCTGACCTTACCTGACTTCTCATGACCTGACATCACATGACCTGACCTGACCTAAACTGACCCAACCTGTAATGTCCAAGCCAGCACTGACTTGAACTGTCCGTTCCTGTCGCGACCCTACCTGGCCTGGCCTGGCCTGATCTGGCCTAACCTAACCTAACCCGACCATACCTGGCCTGGCATGACCTGGCCAGACCTGCCGGACCTGACCTGACCTGACCTGACCTGCCCTGAGACGACATGACTCCTCCAGACCTGAATTCACCTGACCCGACCTGGAATGGCATAACCTGACCTGACCTGAAAGAAACTGACCCGTCATGACCTGACCCAACCTGACCTGAGCTGACATGGCCTGACCTGACCTGACCTGTCCTGACCTATCCTGGCATCACCTGACCTTTCCTGACCTGACCTGACCTGACCTGACCAGACCTGACCTAATCTGACCTAACCGAACCTAACCGAACGTAACCTATCCTATTCTAACTTTGTAAAACCTATCCTAGCCAAACCTACCCAAGCTTTAGCAAACCTAACTTAACCAAACCCACCCTACCCAAACTTTTCCTAACCTAACATAACGTAACCTAACCTAACATGACCTAACCTAACCTAGCTAACCGAGCTTAACCTAGCCTAACGTAACATAACCCAACCAATCCTAACCTAACCTAATCAAACCTAACCTAAGCTCACCTATCCTAACCTAACCTATCGTAAGCTAACCTACCCTTCCCTCACCTAACATAACCTAACCTGGCCTGACCTAAATTGACCTGACCTGTCCTGGCCTGACCTGACCTGTCCTGACCTGACCTGACTTGACCTAACCTTACCTGGCTTGTCATGGCCTGGCCTGATGTGACCTGTCCTATCCTGGCCTGACCTGACCGAACATGTCCTCTCCTGACCTAACCTCACCTGATCTGACCTAACCTAACCTAACCCGACCTGACCTGACCTGGCCAGACCAGGCCTGGCATGACCTGGCCTGGCATGACCTGAACTGACCTGACCCGAACTGACCCGTCATTCCCTGGCATGTCCTGGGCTGGCCAGCCCAGACATTGCCTGTCCTGACCTGACCTGTCCTGAACTGAAATGACCTGACTTGACGAGACCAGACCTGTTCTGACCTCACCTGATATTCCCTGAGACGATCTTAGTTCACCAGACCTGAATTCACCTGACCCGACCTGGAATGGCCTGACCTGCCCTTACCTGAACTGGCCAGACCTGTCATGACCTTGCATGGCCTGGCCTGGACTGACCTGGCTTGACATGGCCTGGCCTGATGTGACCTGTCCTATCCTGGCCTGACCTGACCGAACCAGACATCTCCTGACCTGACCTGACCTGTCTTGTCCTGACCTGACATGCCCTGGCACAACCTGACCTCACCTGACCTGACTCACCTGACCTGACCTGACATCACTTGTCCCGACATGGAATGGCCTGACCGGACCAGACGTGACCTAATCTGACCTAACCTAACCTAACCTAAAATAACCTATAGTAAGTTTGTATAACCTATCCTAGCCGAACCTACCCAAGCTTTAGCAAACCTATCATAACCAAACCCAACCTACCCAAACTTTTCTTATCCTAACATATCGAAACCTAACCTAGCTAAACCAGCTTAACCTAACCCAACATAACCTAACCCAACCAATCCTAACCTAACCTAATAAAACCTAACCTAATCTCACCTATCCTAACCTAACATATCGGAAGACAACCTAACGTACCCTAACCAAACATAACCTAACATGACCTGACCTGACTTGACCTGACCTCACCTGGCCTGGCATGTCCTGGCCTGAAGGGACCTGACCTGTCCTGGCCAGACCTGACCTGACCTAAACTGACATGGCCGGACCTGACCTGACTTGTCCTGAACTGACCTGACCTGGCCTGACCTGATCAGACCTACCCTAACCTAACCTAACCTAACCAAACATAACCTAGCCTATCCCAACTTTGTAAAACCTATACTAGCCAAACCTACCCAAGCTTTAGCAAACCTAACATAACCAAACCCAACCTACCCAAGCTTTTCCTAACCTAACATAACGAAATCTAACCCAACATGACCAAACCTAACCTAGCTAACCTAGCTTAACCTAACCTAACATAACCTAACCCAACCAATCCTAACCTAACCTAATCAAACCTAACCTAAGCTCACATATCCTGACCTAACTTATCGTAAGCTAACCTAACCTACCCTGACCTAACATAACCTAACCTGACCTGACCTGACCTGACCTGTCCTGACCTGACCTGACTTGACCTGACCTTACCTGGCCTGACATGGCCTGGCCTGATGTGACCTGACCTTCCCTGGCCTGGCATCACCTGACATGACCTATCCTGGCCTGACCAGACCGAACCTGACCTCTCCTGACATGACCTGACCTGACTTCACCGGACATGATCTGACCTGGAATGTCCTGACCTGCCCTTACCTGAACTGGCCTGACCTGTCGTGACCTTACCTGGCCTGGCCTGACCTGACCTGACCTGACCTGGTATGCCCAGACCTGACCTGACATCACCTGTCCCGGCCTGGAATGGCCTGACCTGACCTGACCTGAACGGAACTGACCCGTCATGACCTGACCTGGCCTGACCTAAACTTACCTGGCCGGACCTGCCCTGACCTATCCTGACCTGACCTGACCTCACCTTGCCTGACATGGCCTGGCCTGAAGTGACCTGTCCTATCCTGGCCTGGCATCACCTGACCCGACATGACCTGACCTGACCTGACCTGACCAGACCAGACTTGACCTGACCTATCCTGGCCTGACCTGACCTGTCCTGACCTGACCTGACCTGTCCTGACCTTACCTGGCTTGACATGGCCTGGCCTGATGTGACCTGTCCTATCCTGGCCTGACCTGACCGAACATGACCTCTCCTGCCCTGAACTGACCTGACCTCACCTGACCTGACCTGACCTAACCTGACGAACCTGGAATGTCCTAGCCTGCCCTGACTCGAACTGTCCGTTCCTGTCGTGACCCTACCTGGCCTGGCCTGGCCTGACCTGACCTTACCTAACGTGACCCTACCAGATCTGGCCTGGCATGACCTGGCCAGACCTGCCCTGGCCTGACATGACATGATCTGACCTGACCTGACAAGACGTGGCCTAATCTGACCTTTCCTAACCTGACCTAACCTTACCTATCCTATCCTAACTTTGTAAAACCTAACCTAGCCAAACCTAGCCAAGCTTTAGCAAACCTAACAGAACCTAACCCAACCTACCCAAACTTTTCCTAACCTAACATAACGGAACCTAACCTAGCTAAACCAGCTTAACCTAACCCAACGTAACCTATCCCAACCAATCCTAACCTAACCCAATCAAACCTAACCTAATCTCACCTATCCTAACCTTACCTCTAGTAAGACAACCTAACCTACCCTAACCTAACATGACCTAACATGACCTGACCTGACCTGTCCTGACCATACGTGACTCGACCTGAACTGACATAACCTCGCCTCACCTCACCTCACCGTAGCTAACCTGACCGAACCTAACCCAACGTAACCTAACCTAACCTAACCTAACCGAACCTAACCTAGCACAGCAGAGCCTATCTTAACCAAACCTACCCACGCTTTACCTAACATAAAATAACCAAACGCAACTTACCCAAACTTTTCCTAACCTACCATAAACAAACCATACCTAACATATCCAAACCAAACCTAGCTAACCTAGCTTAATCTAACCTAACCTAACACAACCCAACCAATCCTAACCTAACCTAGTCAAACCTAACCTAAACTCACCTAACCTATCCTAACCTATTGTAGACTAACCTAACCTAACCTAACATAACATAACCTAGCCTGACCTGGCCTGACCGGCCCTGGCATTAGCTGTGCTGACCTGACCTGACCTGGCCTGACCTGCCCTGACCTGACCCGACTCCTGTCGTGACCCTACCTGGCCTGGCCTGGCCTAATCTGACCTAACCTAACCTAGCTAACCTAGCTTAACCTAACCTAACATAACATAACCTAGCCTGACCTGGCCTGACCTGCCCTGACCTGACCCGACTCCTGTCGTGACCCTACCTGGCCTGGCCTGGCCTAATCTGACCTAACCTACCCAAACTAACCAAACCTATCCTAACTTTGTAAACCCTAGCCTAGCCAAACCTACGCAAGCTTTAGCAAACCTAACATAACCAAACTCAACCTCCCCAAACTTTTCCCAACGTAACATAACGAAACCTAACCCCACATGACCTAACCTAACCTAGCTAACCTAGCTTAACCTAACCTAACCTAACACAACCTAACCTAACCTAACCTAACCTAATCAAACCCAACCTAAACTCACCTAACCTATCCTAACCTATTGTAGGCTAACCTAACCAAACCTAACATAACATAACCTAACCTGACCTAACCTAACCTGGCTAACCTGACTTGACCTTACCTAATTTTGCAAAACCTTACTTAACCTAAACTACCCAAGCTTTACCTCACCTACCTTAGACAAACGTAAACTAACCTAACCTTCCCTACCCTAACGTCACGTAACCAAACTTAATCTAACACAATCTAACTCGAACTAACCTAACCTAACATGACCTAACCTAACCCGACCTGACCTGGCCTGGCCTGTCCTGGCCTGACATGACCTGGCCTGGCATGACCTGACATGACGTGACCGGAACTGAATCGACCTTACCTGGCCTGACCTGGCCTGGCCTGACCTGACTTGACCTGACAGGAACTGTCCCGTCATTCCCTGACATGACCTGGGCTGGCCAGACCAGACATGGCCTGTCCTGACCTGACCTGACACAACCTGACCTCACCTGACCTGAACTCACCTGACCTGACCTGACATCACTTGTCCCGACAAGGAATGGTCTGACCTGACCAGACCTGAACTAATCTGACCTAACCTAACCTAAGCTAACCTAACCTATCCTAAGTTTGTAAAACCTATCCTAGCCAAACCTTCCCAAGCTTTAGCAAACCTATCATAACCAATCCCAACCTACCCAAACTTTTCCTAACCTAATATAACGAAACCTGACCTAGCTAAACCAGCTTAACCTAACCTAACATAACCTAACCCAACCAATCCTAACCTAACCTAATCTCACCTATCCTAACCTAACCTATCATAAGACAACCTATCCTACCGTAACCTAACATAACCTTACATGACTTGACCTGACCTGTCCTGACCTGACCTCACCTGGCCTGACATGGCCTGGCCTGAAGTGACCTGACATATCCCGGCCTGGCCTGACCTGACCTGACCTGACCAGACCTGTCCTGACCTGTCCTATCCTGGCCTGGCCTGACCTGACCTGTCCTGACCTGACCTGACTTGACCTGACCATACCTGGCCTGTCATGGCGTGGCCTGATGTGACCTGTCCTATCCTGGCCTGACCTGACCGAACCAGGCCTCTCCTGACCTGACCTGATCTGACTTAACATGACCTGACTTCACATGACCTGATCTGACCTAACCTGACCCAACCTGGAATGTCCTAGCCTGCCCTGACTCGAACTGTCCGTTCCTGTCGTGACCCTACCTGGCCTGGCCCGGCCTGATCTGACCTAACCTAACGTAACCCGACCAGATCTGGCCTGGCATGACCTGGCCAGACCTGCCCTGACCTGACCTGACCTGACCTGACCTGACAAGACATGACCTGACCTGACCTGAGCAGACCTGACCTAATCTGACCTAACCTATCCAAACTAACCTAACCTATCCTAACTTTGTAAAACCTATCCTAGCCAAACCTACCCAAGCTTTGGCAAACCTAACATAACCAAACCCAACCTACCCACACTTTTCCTAACCTAACATTACGAAACCTAACCCCACATGACCTAACCAAACCTAGCTAACCTAGCTTAACCTAACCTAACCTAACACAACCCAACCAATCCTAACCTAACCTAATCAAACCCAACCTAATCTCACCTAACCTATCCTAACCTATTGTAGGCTAACCTAACCTAACCTACCATAACATAACCTAACCTGACCTGGCCTGACCGGTCCTGGCATTAGCTGAGCTGACCTGACCTGACCTGGCCAGACCTGCCCTGACCTGACCTGACCTGACCCGACATGACATGACCTGACCTGACCTGACCTGACCGGACCTGACCTAATCTGACCTAACCAATCCAAACTAACCTAACCTATCCTAACTTTGTTAAACCTATCCTTGCCAAACCTTCCCAAGCTTTAGCAAACCTAACATAACCAAGCCCAACCTACCCAAAATTTCCTAACCTAACATAACGAAACCTAACCTAACATGACCCAACCTAACCTAGCTAAACTAACTTAACCTAACCTAACATAACCTAACCCAACCAATCCTACCCTAACCCAATCAAAGCTAACCTAAGCTCACCTATCCTATCCTAACCTATCGTAAGATAACCTAACCTACCCTAACCTAACAGAAACTAACCTGACATGACCTGACCTGTCCTGACCTGACCGGTCCTGACCTGACCTTACCTTGCCTGACATGGCCTGGCCTGAACTGACCTGACCTATCCTGGCCTGGCATCACCTGACCTGGCATGACCTGACCTGACATGACCTGACCTGACCTGACCTGACCAGACCAGACTTGACCTGACCTATCCTGGCCTGACCTGACCTGTCCTGACCTGACCTGACCTGTCCTGACCTTACCAGGCTTGACATGGGCTGGCCTGATGTGACCTGTCCTATCCTGGCCTGACCTGACCGAACATGACCTCTCCTGCCCTGAACTGGCCTGACCTCACCTGACCTGACCTGACCAGACGTGACCTAATCTGACCTAACCTAACCTAATCTCACCTATCCTAACCTAACCTATCATAAGGCAACGTAACCTACCGTAACCTAACATAACCTAACATGACCTGACCTGACCTGTCCTGACCCTACCTGACTTGACCTGACCTCACCTGGCCTGACATGGCCTGGCCTGAAGTGACCTGACCTATCCCGGCCTGGTATCCTAACCTTACCTCTCGTAAGACAACCTATCCTACCCTAACCTAACATAACCTAACATGACCTGACCTGACCTGTCCTGATCATACGTGACTCGACCTGAACTGACATAACCTCACCTCACCTCACCTCACAGTAACTGACCTGACCGAACCTAACCCAACGTAACCTAACCTAACCTAACCTAACCGAACCTAACCTAGCACAGCAGAGCCTATCTTAACCTAACCTACCCACGCTTTACCTAACATAAAATAACCAAACACAACTTACCCAAACTTTTCCTAACCTACCATAAGCAAACCATACCTAACATGTCCTAAGCAAAATTAGTTAACCTAGCTTAACCTAACCTAACCTAACACAACCCAACCAATCCTAACCTAACCTAATCAAACCTAACCTAAACTCACCTAACCTATCCTTACCTATTGTAGGCTAGCATAACCTAGCCTAACGTAACATGCCCTAACCTGACCTGGCATGACCGGCCCTGGCATTATCTGATCTGACCTGACCTGACCTG
>NW_016911523.1:10126-11524 GCF_001483705.2 Eufriesea mexicana | reverse complement strand
CACCTCACCGTAACTAACCTGACCTAACCTAACCCAACGTAACCTAACCAAACCTAACCTAACCGAACCTAACCTAGCACAGCAGAGCCTATCTTAACCTAACCTACCCACGCTTTACCTAACATAAAATAACCAAACACAACTTACCCAAACTTTTGCTAACCTACCATAAAAAAAACTCACCTCACCGTAACTAACCTGACCTAACCTAACCCAACGTAACCTAACCAAACCTAACCTAACCGAACCTAACCTAGCACAGCAGAGCCTATCTTAACCTAACCTACCCACGCTTTACCTAACATAAAATAACCAAACACAACTTACCCAAACTTTTCCTAACCTACCATAAGCAAACCATACCTAACATGTCCTAAGCAAAATTAGTTAACCTAGCTTAACCTAACCTAACCTAACACAACCCAACCAATCCTAACCTAACCTAATCAAACCTAACCTAAACTCACCTAACCTATCCTTACCTATTGTAGGCTAGCATAACCTAGCCTAACGTAACATGCCCTAACCTGACCTGGCATGACCGGCCCTGGCATTATCTGATCTGACCTGACCTGACCTGACCTGGCCTGACCTGGCCTGATCTGACCTGTCCTGACCTGACCTGACTTGACCTGACCTTACCTGGCTTGACATGGCCTGGCCTGATGTGAACTGTCCTATCCTGGCCTTACCTGACCGAACCAGAAATCTCCTGACCTGACCTGACCTGACTTCACATGACCTGACTTCACATGACCTGACCTGACCTAACCTGACCCAACCTGGATTGTCCTAGCCTGCCCTGACTCGAACTCTCCGTTCCTGTCGTGACCCTACCTTGCCTGGCCTGGCCTGATCTGACCTTACCTAACGTAACCCTACCAGATCTGGCCTGTCATGACCTGGCCAGACCTGCCCTGGCCTGACATGACATGATCGGACCTGACCTGACCAGACCTGGCATAATCTGACCTAACCTAGCCTGACCTAACCTTACATATCCTATCCTAACTTTGTAAAACCTATCCTAGCCAAACCTAGACAAGCTTTAGCACACCTAACAGAACCTAACCCAACCTACCCAAACTTATCCGAACCTAACATAACGAAACCTAACCTAGCTAAACCAGCTAACCTATCCCAACGTAACCTAACCCAACCAATCCTAACCTAACCTAATCAAACCTAACCTAATCTCACCTATCCTAACCTAACCTATCGTAAGACAACCTAACCTACCCTAACCTAACATAACCTAACATGACCTGACCTGACCTGTCCTGACCTGACCTGACTTGACCTGACCTCACCTGGCCTGACATGGCCTGTCCTGAAGTGACCTGACCTATCCTGGCCTGGCCTGACCTGACCTGACCTGACCTGACCTGACCTGACCTG
>NW_016911523.1:5078-8710 GCF_001483705.2 Eufriesea mexicana | reverse complement strand
ACATGACCTGACTTCACATGACCTGACCTGACCTAACCTGACCCAACCTCGAATGTCCTAGCCTGCCCTGACTCGAACTGTCCGTTCCTGTCGTGACCCTACCTGGCCTGGCCTGGCCTGATCTGACCTAACCTAACGTAACCCGACCAGATCTGGCCTGGCATGACCTGGCCAGACCTGCCCTGACCTGACCTGACCTGACCCGACATGACATGACCTGACCTGACCTGACCAGACCTGACCTAATCTGACCTAACCTATCCAAACTAATCTACCCTATCCTAACTTTGTAAAACCTGTCCTAGCCAAACCTACCCAAGCTTTAGCAAACCTAACATTACCAAACCCAACCTACCCAAACTTTTCCAAACCTTACATAACGAAACCTAACCCCACATCACCTAACCTAACCTGGCTAACCTAGCTTAACCTAACCTAACCTAGCACAACCCAACCAATCCTAACCTAACCTTATCAAACCCTTAACCTAACCCAAGCTAACCTATCCTAACCTAACCAATCGTAAGCTAACCTAACCTACCCTAACCTAACATAACCTAACCTGACCTGACCTGACCTGACCTGACCTGACCTGACTTTACCTGACCTTACCTTGCCTGACATGGCCTGGCCTGAAGTGACCTGACCTATCCTGGCCTGGCTTCACCTGACATGGCCTGGCTTCACCTGACCAGACCTGACCTGACCACACACGACCTGACCTATCCTGGCCTGACCTGACCTGTCGTGACCTTACCTGACCTGACCTGACCAAACCTGCCCGACCTGGAATGTCCTAGCCTGCCCTGACTTCAACTGACCTTACCTGTCGTCACCTTGCCTGGCCTGGCCTGTCCTGATCTGACCTAACCTAACCTGACCCGATCAGATCTGGCCTGACATGACCCGGCCAGTCCTGCCCTGACCTGACCTGACCTGACCTGACATGACCTGACATGACCTGACCAGACCTGACCTGTCCAGACGTGACCTAATATGACCTAACCTAACCTAACCTAACCTAACCTGACCTAACCTAACCTATCCTAACTGTGTAAAACCTATCTTAACCTAACCTACCCAAGCTTTACCTAACATAAAATAACCAAACACAACTTACCCAAACTTTTCCTAACCTACCATAAACAAACCATACCTAACATGTCCTAACCAAACCTAGTTAACCTAGCTTAACCTAACCTTACATAATACAACCCAACCAATCATAACCTAACCTAATCAAACCTAACCTAAACTCACCTAACCTATCCTTACCTATTGTAAGCTAGCCTAACCTAACATAACATAACATAACCTAACCGGACCTGGCATGACCGGCCCTGGCATTATCTGATCTGACCTGACCTGCCCGGGCCTGACCTGGCCTCACCTGACCTGTCCTGACCTGACCTTACCTGGCTTGACATGGCCTGGCCTGATGTGACCTGTCCTATCCTGGCCTGGCCTGACCGAACCAGAACTCTCCTGACCTGACCTGACCTGACTTCACATGACCTGACTTCACATGACCTGACCTGACCTAACCTGACCCAACCTGGAATGTGCTAGCCTGCCCTGACTCGAACTGTCCGTTCCTGTCGTGACCCTACCTTGCCTTGCCTGGCCTGATCTGACCTTACCTAACGTAACCCTACCAGATCTGGCCTGGCATGACCTGGCCAGACCTGCCCTGACCTGACATGGCATGACCTGACCTGACCTGACCAGACCTGACCTAATCTGACATAACCTAACCTGACGTGACCTTACCTGTCCTATCCTAACTTTGTAAAACCTATCCTAGCCAAACCTACCCAAGCTTTAGCAAACCTAACATAACCAAATCCAACCTACACAAGCTTTGCCTAACCTAACATAACGAAACCTAACCTAACATGACCTGACCTGACCTGTCCTGACCTGACCTGACTTGACCTGACCTCACCTGGCCTGACATGGCCTGGCCTGACCTGACCTGACCTGACCTGACCTGACCTGACCTGACCTGACCTGACCTGACCTGACCTGACCTGACCTGTCCTGACCTGTCCTATCCTGGCCTGACCTGACCTGTCATGGCCTGACTTGCCCAGTCCTGACATGAACTGACATGACCTGACCTTACCTCACCTCACCGTAACTAACCTGACCTAACCTAACCCAACGTAACCTAACCTAACCTAACCTAACCGAACCTAACCTAGCACAGCAGAGCCTATCTTAACCTAACCTACCCACGCTTTACCTAACATAAAATAACCAAACACAACTTACCCATTTTTTTTTAACCTACCATAAACAAACCATACCTAACATGTCCTATCCAAACCAAGTTAACCTAGCTTAACCTAACCTAACCTAACACAACCCAACCAATTCTAACCTAACCTAATCAAACCTAACCTAACCTCACCTAACCTATCCTTACCTATTGTAGGCTAGCCTAACCTAACCTAACATAACATAACCTAACCTGACCTGGCATGACCGGCCCTGGCACTATCTGATCTGACCTGACCTGACCTGGCCTGACCTGACCTGACTTGACCTGACCTTACCTGGCTTGACATGGCCAGGCCTGATGTAACCTGTCCTATCCTGGCCTGCCCTGACCGAACCAGAACTCTCCTGACCTGACCTGACCTGACTTCACATGACCTGACTTGACCTAACCTGACCCAACCTGCAATGTCCTAGCCTGCCCTGACTCGAACTGTCCGTTCCTGTCGTGACCCTACCTGGCCTGGCCTGGCCTGATCTGACCTCACCTAACGTAACCCTGACAGATCTGGCCAGGCATGACTTGGCCAGACCTGCCCTGACCTGACATGACATGACCTGACCTGACCTGACCTGTCCTGATCTGTCCTATCCTGGCCTGACCTGACCTGTCATGACCTGACTTGCCCTGACCTGACATGAACTGGCATGAACTGACCTGACCCGACCTCACCACACCTCACCGTAACTAACCTGACCTAACCTAACCCAACGTAACCTAACCAAACCTAACCTAACCGAACCTAACCTAGCACAGCAGAGCCTATCTTAACCTAACCTACCCACGCTTTACCTAACATAAAATAACCAAACACAACTACCCAAACTTTTCCTAACCTACCATAAACAAACCATACCTAACATGTCCTAACCAAAATTAGTTAACCTAGCTTAACCTAACCTAACCTAACACAACCCAACCAATCCTAACCTAACCTAATCAAACCTAACCTAAACTCACCTAACCTATCCTTACCTATTGTAGGCTAGCATAACCTAGCCTAACGTAACATGACCTAACCTGACCTGGCATGACCGGCCCTGGCATTATCTGATCTGACCTGACCTGACCTGGCCTGACCTGGCCTGTCCTGTCCTGACCTGACTTGACCGAACCAGACCTCTCCCGACCTGACCTGACCTGACTTAACATGACCTGACTTCACATGACCTGACCTGACCTAACCTGACCCAACCTCGAATGTCCTAGCCTGCCCTGACTCGAACTGTCCGTTCCTGTCGTGACCCTACCTGGCCTGGCCTGGCCTGATCTGACCTAACCTAACGTAACCCGACCAGATCTGGCCTGGCATGACCTGGCCAGACCTGCCCTGACCTGACCTGACCTGACC
>NW_016911523.1:3372-4655 GCF_001483705.2 Eufriesea mexicana | reverse complement strand
GACCTGCCCTTACCTGAACTGTCCTGACCTGTCGTGACCTTACCTGGCCTGGCCTGACATGACCTGACCTGACCTGATATGCCCAGACCTGACCTGACATCACCTGTCCCGACCTGGAACGGCCTGACCTGACCTGACCTGACTTGACCTGAACTGACCTGGCCTGGCCTGCGCAGAGCAGACCTAACCTAACCTAACCTAACCTAACCTTACCTATCCTAACTTTATAAAACCTATCCTAGCCAAACCTACCCAAGCTTTAGCAAACATAACGTAACCAAACCCAAACTACCCAAACTTTTCCTAACCTCACACTACGAAACCTAGCATGACATGACCTAACCTAACCTAGCTAACCTAGCTTAACCTAACCTAACATAACCTAACCCAACCAATCCTAACCTAACCTAATCAAACCTAACCCAAGCTAACCTATCCTAACCTAACCAATCGTAAGCTAACCTAACCTACCCTAACCTAACATAACCTAACCTGACCTGACCTGACCTGTCCTGACCTGACCTGACTTTACCTGACCTTACCTGGCTTGACATGGCCTGGCCTGATGTGACCAGTCCTATCCTGGCCTGAGCTGACCGTACATGACCTCTCCTGAACTGACCTAACCTGACTTCACCTGACCTGACCTGACCAAACCTGCCCGACCTGGAATGTCCTAGCCTGCCCTGACTCGAACTGTCCGTTCCTGTCGTGACCCTACCTGGCCTGGCCTGGCCTGATCTGACCTTACCTAACGTAACCCTTTCAGATCTGGCCTGGCATGACCTGGCCAGGCCTGCCCTGACCTGACATGACATGACCTGACCTGACCTGACCAGACCTGAACTAGTCTGACCTAACCTAACCTGACCTAACCTTACCTATCCTATCCTAACTTTGTAAAAGCTATCCTAGCCAAACCTAGCCAAGCTTTAGCAAACCTAACAGAAACTAACCCAACCTACCCAAACTTTTCCTAACCTAACATAACAAAACCTAACCTAGCTAAACCAGCTTAACCTAACCTAACGTAACCTAACCCAACCAATCCTAACCTAACCTAATCAAACCTAACCTAATCTCACCTATCCTAACCTAACCTACCGTATGACAACCTAACCTACCCTAACCTAACATAACCTAACATGACCTGACCTGACCTGTCCTGACCTGACCTAACTTGACCTGACCTCACCTGGCCTGACATGGCCTGTCCTGAAGTGACCTGACCTATCCTGGCCTGGCCTGACCTGACCTGGCCTGACCTGACCTGACCTGACCTG
>NW_016911523.1:0-2731 GCF_001483705.2 Eufriesea mexicana | reverse complement strand
TGACCTGACCATACCTGGCTTGACATGGCCTGGCCTGATGTGACCTGTCCTATCCTGGCCTGACCTGACCGAACCAGACCTCTCCTGACCTGACCTGACCTGACTTAACATGATCTGACTTCACATGACCTGACCTGACCTAACCTGACCCACCCTGGAATGTCCTAGCCTGCCCTGACTCGAACTGTCCGTTCCTGTCGTGACCCTACCTGGCCTGGCCTGGCCTGATCTGACCTAACCTAACGTAACCCGACCAGATCTGGCCTGGCATGACCTGGCCAGACCTGCCCTGACCTGACCTGACCTGACCTGACATGACATGACCTGACCTGACCTGACCAGACCTGACCTAATCTGACCTAACCCATCCAAACTAACCTAACCTATCCTAACTTTGTAAAACCTATCCTAGCCAAACCTACCCAAGCTTTAGCAAACCTAACATAACCAAACCCAACATACCCAAACTTTTCCTAACCTAACATAACGAAACCTAACCCCACATGACCTAACCGAACCTAGCTAACCTAGCTTAACCTAACCTAACCTAACACTACCCAACCAATCCTAGCCTAACCTAATCAAACCCAACCTACACTCACCTAACCTATCCTAACCTATTGTAGGCTAACCTAACCTAACCTAACATAACATAACCTACCCTGACCTGGCCTGACCGGCCCTGGCATTAGCTGAGCTGACCTGACCTGCCCTGTCCTGACCTGACATGACCTGATATGCCCAGACCTGACCTGACATCACCTGTCCCGACCTGGAACGGCCTGACCTGGCCTGGCCTGACCTGACCTGACATGACCTGATATGCCCAGACCTGACCTGACATCACCTGTCCCGACCTGGAACGGCCTGACCTGGCCTGGCCTGAACGGAACTGACCCGTCATGACCTGACCCGACCTGACCTAAACTGACCTGGCCGGACCTGACCTGACTTGACCTGAACTGACCTGGCCTGGCCTGAGCAGATCAGACCTAACCTAACCTAACCTAACGTAACATAACATTACCTATCCTAACTTTATAAAACCTATCCTAGCCAAACCTACCCAAGCTTTAGCAAACCTAACGTAACCAAACACAAACTATCCAAACTTTTCCTAACCTAGCATTACGAAACCTAGCATAACATGACCTAACCTAACCTAGCTAACCTAGCTTAACCTAACCTAACATAACCTAACCCAACCAATCCTCACCTAACCTAATCAAACCTAACCCAAGCTAACCTATCCTAACCTAACCAATCGTAAGCTAACCTAACCTACCCTAACCTAACATAACCTAACCTGACCTGACCTGACCTGTCCTGACCTGACCTGACTTTACCTGACCTTACCTTGCCTGACATGGCCTGGCCTGAAGTGACCTGACCTATCCTGGCCTGGCTTCACCTGACCTGACCTGGCTTCACCTGACCTGACCTGACCTGACCACACACGACCTGACCTATCCTGGCCTGACCTGACCTGTCCTGACCTGACCTGACTTGACCTGACCTTACCTGGCTTGACATGGCCTGGCCTGATGTGACCTGTCCTATCCTGGCCTGAGCTGACCGAACATGACCTCCCCTGAACTGACCTGACCTGACTTCACCTGACCTGACCCGACCAAACCTGACCGACCTGGAATGTCCTAGCCTGCCCTGACTTCAACTGACCTTACCTGCCGTCACCTTGCCTGGCCTGGCCTGTCCTGATCTGACCTAACCTAACCTGACCCGATCAGATCTGGCCTGACATGACCCGGCCAGACCTGCCCTGACCTGACCTGACCTGACATGACCTGACATGACCTGAACTGACCTGACCTGTCCAGACGTGACCTAATCTGACCTAACCTAACCTAACCTAACCTGACCTAACCTGACCTATCCTAACTGTGTAAAACCTATCCTAGCCAAACCTACCCAAGCTTTAGCAAACCTAACATAACCAAATCCAACCTACCCAAACTTTTCCTAACCCAACATAACGAAACCTAACCTAGCTAAACCAGCTTAACCTAACCCAACGTAACCTAATCCAACCAATCCTAACCTAACCTAATCAAACCTAACCTAATCTCACCTATCCTAACCTAACCTATCGTAAGACAACCTAACCTACCCTAACCTAACATAACCTAACATGACCTGACCTGACCTGTACTGACCTGACCTGACTTGACCTGTTCTCACCTGGCCTGACATGGCCTGTCCTGAAGTGACCTGACCTATCCTGGCCTGGCCTGACCTGGCCTGACCTGACCTGACCTGACCTGACCTGTCCTGGCCTGACCTATCCTGGCCTGACCTGACCTGTCATGACCTGACCTGCCCTCACCTGACATGAACTGACTGACCCGACCTGACTTGACGAGACATGACCTGACATGACCTGACCTGAGTTGACCTGTCAGTACCTGGCCTGGCCAGACCATACCTGACTCGACCTGAACTGACATAACCTCACCTCACCTCACCTCACTGTAACTAACCTGACCGACCCTAACCCAACGTAACCTAACCTAACCTAACCTAACCGAACCTAACCTAGCACAGCAGAGCCTACCTTAAATTAACCTACCCACGCTTTACCTAACATGAAATAACCAAACACAACTTACCCAAACTTTTCCTAACCAACCATAAACAAACCATACCTAAAATGTCCTAACCAAACCTAGTTAACCTAGCTTAACCTAACCTAACCTAACACAACCCAACCAAT
>NW_016911522.1:356-1199 GCF_001483705.2 Eufriesea mexicana | reverse complement strand
ATTCTAGAACGCCTGTGGAATTTTTGTCATCGCCGAACAGATTAATCCAAGTGTTGCACTGCCTTACTGGTAGATGTACCAACTACTATTCTGGGAAATCTGAGTATCTCTTTACATATTTATTGTATACCACAAGTATTCAAGAACTACAGTGGAATTTACACCATTGGTGAACTGATAACCACCGTGGCAGCATTTCTGTGAATACGGCTGTACTCAGCACCGTTTCGCGAATGCCTAATATCTCCGGGGATAATGGGCTAGTCCTTGTCATTCTAGAACTGCAATACTATTTATAACATCTCTGAGCAGCTCAATCCGACTGCTGCTGTGCTCTATTTGTGGACGTACCTAGTACCATACCGGAAACTGTAGATATCTCCAGCAATGACACATGTATACATTGATTATACTAGAACTGCTGTGGAATTTAAGCCATGACTGAACAGATTAATCCAACTTCAGCTGTGCTCTATTAGAGGATGTACCAACTGCTGTCCTCGGAGTTTTAAATATTTGTGTACAGAACTGACGTAGACATTGGACATTCTAGAAATGATGTGGAATTTACTCTATTAGTGAATACAATAATCCAAAGCCTGCAATACTGTTATGATGGCTGCACACAGTACTCCTATGTCAAGTATTAATATCTCGACCTATAGCGGATCAATCTTTTGCCATCCTAGCATTCCTATACAATGTAAATCATCATTGAACAGATTAACATAGCGGCTGCAGTTCTCCATTAATGGACAGACTACGTACCGTTCCGTTAATTTTAAATACCTGTAGCCATATTCATACAATACATTGATTATCCTAGATTTGCCATTAAACGTA
>NW_016911522.1:0-339 GCF_001483705.2 Eufriesea mexicana | reverse complement strand
GTCCAACCACAAAAGCACTGTGTTGACGGTTGTACTCAGTACTCTTTCGCCAATTGTTAATGTGTCGAGCGATAATGGGCTAGAACATCGTCATTCTGTGGAGGCAATAAGAATTATGTCACCACTGAACAGCGTAATTCCACGGCTACATTGCTCCATTGGAGGATGTACCAACTACTGCACTGGGAATAGTAAGTATCTCTTTGCATGACTGATGTGTACATAGATTATTCTAGAAATACTGCGGAATTTAAGTCATCACTGAGCAGATCAAACCAGCGGCTGCAGTATCGTGACGATGGCAGAGCTCGCTACTGTTTCTTCAATTTCTGATATCTC
>NW_016911521.1:0-2637 GCF_001483705.2 Eufriesea mexicana | reverse complement strand
TCTACTGCTCGCCACCCTGCAGTCGAGCAGAGGAAACTAGAGCAATGTAGAGATAGGGGATCCACCGAATATAAGTGCAGAGCACAATGGTCAAAGAAATCCTAACCAAACCTTCCTATCCCAGCCGAACGGAACGTATCCTAACTCAACCTAACGTGCAGAGAACAATATTTATGGCCACCTCAGAGCCAAGCAGTGTGTACTAAATCACAGCAGTGCGCAGAATACCGCGGGCAGGTGTGTATGGCACAAATTCTAAGCTATTCTCTCCTGTCCTAACCAAACGTAACAGAAGCAGACGTAGACGAACACAACGTAACGTGCCGGGACCACTATTGCTGGCCTCCCCGGAGCCAAGCAGAATAGACTAGAGCACACTAGAGCGCAGAAATCCACCGCATTGCAGTGTGTGGCAAAAAGTCAAATATATCCCAACCTTACCTCACACAACCTAACCTAACCAAGTGTAGCACAACTCAACATATGGACGCGAGACCACTATTGCCGGCCCCCACATAGTCAAACAGATATAGTATAGAACGCTAGAGGGTGGAAATCCACCGAAAGGGAGTGTATAGCACATAAGTCAAAGTTATCCTATACTTATACATCAAATCTTAACCAAACCAAACGTAGCATAACACATTTGGACGTACGCGACCACTATTGCTGGCCTCGTCAGAGTCGAGCAGAGAACATTAGAGAAGTGAAGAGCGCAGAAGCCCATAGAATCGCAGTGTACAGCACAAAAGTCTAATCTACCCTATCCTAAAATCACCAAACGTGACTTAGCTAAACGTAGCATAAACCACACTTAAGCGCCGAGACCACCGTGGCTGTTCTCCCCAGAGCCAAACGGAATGTACTAGGACAGAGTAGAGCGCAGGAATACTGCAGGAATCCGCCGCACTGCGCTGTACAGCACAAAAGCCAAACGTATACTCACCTAACCTGACCTCACCAGACCTATCCGAGCGTGGTGTAACTAAACACAACGTGACGAGGCCAAAAATCGTGACCTCCCCACGGCCAACCAGTTCATATTAGGGCACATTACAGCGCAGAAATCCACCGAACAGCAGTGAATATCACAAAAGTCAAAGTAGCCGATCCTCACCTAACCAAACGTAACATATGCAAACCTAACCACACCCAACCTAACATAGCGAGACAGCTATAGCTGGCCTCCACGGAGAGGAGCAGAGTGTTCTACAGCACAGTAGTGCGCAGAGACCAACCGCATTGCAGTGGGTGACAGAAGAGTCAAAATGCATTGCAGTGGGTGACAGAAAAGTCAAAGACAGCAAATCCATGCCTGACCTAACCTAACCAAACCACTCGTAGCCCAACTCAACATAACGTGCCGAGACCACTACTGTCGGCCTCCGCAGAGCCAAGCAGAAGATATTAGAGCACAGTAGAGCACAGAAATCCGCGGATAGCAGTGTACAGCACAAAAGTCTGGTCTATCCTACCCTAACCTCATAAAACGTAACTTATCCAAACGTAGCATAACTCACATTTACGCGCCGAGACCGCCGTTGCTGGCTTCCCCAGAGCCAAGCGGAATGTACTAGGGCAGGGTATAGAGCAGAAATCCGCCGCACTGCGTTGTATAGCACAAAAGTCAAAGCTCTCCTATCCAAACATATCCTACCGTAACACAAGCAAACGTAACCTTACACAACGTAAGGACCAGTGACCACTACCTCTGGCCACCACAGACGCAAGCAGAATATACTACAGCACAGCTCCGGCCAGGAGACCACCGCAATGCAGTGTATACCACAGGAGCCATAGGTACCCTGTCCAAACCTGACCAAACTCAACCTTAGCAAACGTACCATAGCTCAACGTAGCGTGACGCGACCACTGCCCCTGTGCTCCCCAGAGCCAAGCAGAATGCAGTCAAGCACAGTAGGTCACAGAAGTCCACCGACTGACAGTGTACAGTATGAAAATCGTGGCTCTCCTTACCAAACTTAACCAAACCTAACCAACCCAGACGTAACATAACAAAACGTAATCGTGCCACGTCCACTATTGCGCGCATCCCCAGAGTCAGGCGGAGTATAGTAGAGCAACGTAGGGCGCGTAAGTCCTCCGAGTAGCAGTGTACAGCTCAAAAGTTTTAGAATTCCTAACCTAACCAGACCAACCGTACCCTATCCAAACGTAGTGTAACCAAATATTACGTGACGAGACCGCTATTGCTGGCCTCCCCAGAGCCAAGCAGAACATACTAGATCACTGCAGACACCTGGAATCCACCACACAGTAGTGTGTAGCACGAAAGCAGAAGCTACCCTAACCAATCATAGCCTAACCAAAGTAAACCAACCGTACCCTGACTCAAACTAACGTGCCACGAACACTACTGCTCGCCACCACATAATCGAGCAGGGGATAGAAGAGCAATGTAGATATCGGATATCCTCAGAATATCAGTGTACAGCACACAAGTCAAAGAAATCATAGACAAACCTTCCTATGATCAAATAGCGAGACGTAACCGAACCCAACCTAACGTCCCGGGACAACTAATACAGCGAACCCCAGAGCCAAGCAAGACATACTAGAGCACAGCAGACCGCAGAAGTCCACCGCACTTCTGTGTGTGGCAACAAAGTAAAAGGT
>NW_016911520.1:0-1426 GCF_001483705.2 Eufriesea mexicana | reverse complement strand
ACTATAGCCATTGCAATGCTCTGGAATCTGGCTGGAAAGATCAATTTTATTGACGTTTTCGACTAACATCGTGGCGAGCTAACTTTCTCGCATAAAAAATGATGAATGATTCTATTGGCTTGCTATAGCCTTCGCAATGCTATAGAATCTCAGCGGAAAATTCAATTTTCTTGACATTTTCGGCTAATATCGTGGAGAGTTAACTTTCTCGCATAAATAAGGAGGGAAGATTCTATTGGCGTGCTATAGGCTTTGCAATGCTATAGAATCTTGCTGGAAAACTCAATTTCATTTTCAGTTTCGACTAATATCGTGGCGAGATGACTTCATTGCATAAGTAAAGAGGAAATATCCTTTTGGAGAGCTAATGATATTGCAATGTCGTTGAATCGGGCACGAAAATACAATTTTATTGACATTTTTGTCTAATATCGTGGAAAGCTAACTTTCTTGCATAAACAAGGTGGAAATAATCTATTGGAGTGCTATAGCCATTTCAATACTATAGAATCTGGCTGCAAAGATCAATTTTATTGTCGTTTCCGACTAACATCGTGGTGTGCTAACTTTCTTGCATAAAAAAGGATGAATGATTCTACTGGATTGCTATAGCCTTCGCAATGCTATAGAATCTGGATGGAAAATTCAATATTATTGACAGTTTCGACTATTATCGAGGTGAGCTATCTTTCTTGCCTAAATAAGCAGGGTAGATTCTATTGGCGTGCTGTAGGCATTGCAATGATATAGATTGCGGTTGGGCAATTCAATTTTATTGACATTTTAGGCTAATATCGTGGTGAGATAACATTCTCGCATATATAAGTAGGATAGATTCTATGGGCGCGCTATAGGCACCCCAATGCAATAGAATCATCCTGGAAAATTCAATTTTATTTACGTTTTCGACTAATTTCGTGGTGAGCTAACTTCCTTGCATAGGTAAAGAGGCGAGATCCGTTCGGAGTGCTATAGCCATTGCAATTCTGCAGTATCTGGCTGGAAGATTCAATTTTATTGACATTTTCGTATATTATCGTGGTGAGCTACCTTTCTTGCCTAAATAAGCAGGGTAGATTCTATTGGCGTGCTATGGGCATTCCAATGCAGTAGAATCTTCCTGGAAAATTCAATTTTATTATCATTTTCGACTAATTTCGTGGTGAGCTGATACCTTGCATAGGTAAGGAGGAAAGATTCTATTGGCGTGCTATAGGCTTTGCAATGCTATAGAATCTCGCTGGAAAGTTCAATACTATTCACAGTTTCAACTACTATCGTGGTGAGCAATCTATCTTGCCTAAATAAGCAGGGTAGATTCTGCTAGCGTGCTATAGACACTGCAATGCAGTAGAATCTGGCAGGAAAGTTTAATTTTATTGACATTTTCAACTAATATCGTGGTGAGTTAACTTTCTCGCAAAAA
>NW_016911519.1:8761-12018 GCF_001483705.2 Eufriesea mexicana | reverse complement strand
ATTTACTAAAAAAGAAAAAGAATTATAAATATGTAATTTAATATATAATCTCTTTTATTTGAGATATATAAGGTTTACACGATAAACGCACAATAGTATGGGAAAAGTAATAATATTATTTCTTGTAGTTATAAACAAAATGAAATGAAACGATTCCACGCATCAGTTGCGGCGATAAAATTATTGGCACGCATACCAAAAATTAATAATTTTAACAATGTTAATATTTTATAGGGTATCCTTTTTGTTTTATCACGTCGGAAAGTGTGACATTGATTTTACAAGTTTTTTTCAAATATTCTTCCTCTATGTTATGCTATTCCTCTTGTAATTTACTTTCTAATTCCGTTTTATTAGTTATTGAATATTTTCTTATTTTCTTTATCTAATTTGTCCCTTACCATCTCATTGGAATTTAGATCAGGTGTATTTATTATATTTGTGTAATATCGTATTTATGATCTTTGGACAGTGGTATAGTAACCACTCTCGAATAATTTCCGGTTTGTTTCGAGTCATTATCTTGATTTAATTAGAATTTTTCTAGAATTCCCAATTTTTTGAACATTTTGCTTTAAATTATTCTTTAGTATACTGAAGTATCCCATTTTATCTATTTTCTCTGTTATAAATTTTAAATGTCCTACCCGGTAGCAATTGATACATTCCCAAATCATAGCTACCGTATTTGAATATTTTTAGGATCCATTTCTTCGTTCGGTTTTCGCTATACTGTTATGTGACCATCAGACTCCAAAATATTGAATTTACTGTGGTCACAAAATGTAACATCTCTCAAAAATTCTCTAGATCTTGATATAAATGTTCTTGCAAAATCCAAACTTTTTTTCTTTCGATCTAGTGCAGTAGCGTATGGTTGTTTCCATGTGGGTGTTCGTCCATTGTATGAATTCTTCCGCAACATTCTACGGTCTGTTTCATTAGAAACAGTTTTATTACACATAGACTGGAGCTCGGTGTTAATTTGTGAGGCATTTATTCTTGGATTTTGTTTCACATTTCGAACAATAAAATGTTCTTCTGATAAATTTGAAACCTTTTTCCTTCCATGTTCAGGTCTGTCTTCAATTCTACCTTATCTCCAAACCCTTAATTGATAATATTTTTGGCGGTTGGAAAACTTTTGTTTATGATATTTCCAATTTCTCTATATGATTTTTCAGTTTTTCAGTGATGAGTTACTTAGTTTCCTATATTTAACTTAATTTCTTTAGCTTTTCTCGCCATAGTAAAATGTGTATTCGAATATTTCTTTTATCCCTTTCGCTACTACGGGTGATTGTAGTCACCGGCCACAAGAATTAAGATAAGTGCTATCGTTTCGCTTAGCTCTCTTTACAAAGAATTACAAGCGTTATTACGATAGTCGATTTTTCGTCTGAATATTTCTTTTATCCCTTTCGCTACTACGGGTGATTGTAGTCACCGGCCACAAGAATTAAGATAAGTGCTATCGTTTCGCTTAGCTCTCTTTACAAAGAATTACAAGCGTTATTACGATAGTCGATTTTTCGTCTTTTTTTTTTCAAAAGACTTGGCCCTGAATACGAAAGACCACATGCGTGTAATGCTTCCATCTTTGATACGACGCTCCGTTCTGAGGGAGGGATTCCGCGACGAGACCTGCCGTTGCGAAAGGGTTATTAGATTTTAGTTCTTGACTTGGGTGTTAACTGACTATTATAATATCTTATACTGAGGTTGAATAAGAACGAAGAAGAGAACAGAATATCTGAATAGGCTGATTCAGTAGTTTTTCGCAAAGTATGTTAAGTATGCCAATAATTATGTGACAACAATTGATACGTGGAATCGTTTCGTTTCACTTTTTACAACTACAAATTGCGAAATTAATTTATTCATTTATTCATAACGTTTTCTTTATTCATTATGTTGATTTATATAGTTGGATTGATAATGTTTGATTTATTCATAATGTTGAGAGTTTATGGTCTAAACATTATTTTGTAAACAAAAGAGGATTAAGAAATATTTGATTATTTCTTTTACCCTTCACATTCTTACCAATTTCTGCGTTTGCCAATAATTTTGTGACTCATTGTATATGTAGTGATATATTTGTTGTTACTGCCCATGCAATAACAGCATCGTGCACGTTTTTGATATTCCACTCCACTTTGATGGTAAAGATAATGGAACTAAATAATGGAAATAATAACAATAATAATAAACCCCGTGTTGTGGGCGGGACAGAATACCCCAACAGTATTCCCTGCTTGTCGTAAGAGGCGACTAAAAGGGAAACCCATTAAAATGGAGGGAACATATAAAAAAGACCTGGGGAAAATGAACGCCTGGGGTTCGGCAGGGCACGCCCGGAGCCGAGGCTAGTATTCACGAAAACAAGGTACGATACATAGTGGAACTTTGCACGTCGGACACCAATACCACGATTCTTTTCTGATAAATTTAAATAGTTTAATAAAACAAACATTGATTTATGATATCAATAATATAATAAAATTATTTTGAAATTAATAATTTTTAGTATTATATTATTAAATTATTGAAAAAATATTTCATAATATTAAAATTAATGAAATTAAAATTATTATAAACATATTTTATAAATAAATTAATCAATATAAATCAATATATAAAAATAATCAAATTAAATCAACAGAATGTCAATATCAAATTGAAAATTCAAATATTAAATGAGATTTAGAAAATTGACTTAATATTAATCGTATTAATGAATAAATTAATATTATTAATCCAATTAAAACGTGAAATCCATGAAATCCTGTTAATAAAAAATATAATGATCTAAAAATTCCATCATTTATAGTAAAATAAGAATATTAATATTCAAATAATTGAATCATTACAAATATAATTCCTAATATCACAGTGAAAATTAAATAAATAACTGATTCAATTTTTTTATTATTTAATATAAAATTATATCTTATAGATACTGTGAATCGTGAAAAAAATAAAATTTTATTAAATAATGTAGTTTGAATTGAACTAAATATATAAATTCCTATTGGAGGTCAATTAATTCCAATTTCAATGGAAGGTAAACTATATATACGAATTTTTTTTTTTTTTTATTGACTTCACGAGTTTTACAATCAATTCCTCAAATGGGAATTATAAGTAGAAATGATAGCTCTATATATATGAAAATATGATCAAAAAAATGAAATAAATAAAAGTCATTCTGATAAAATAAATAAAATTATTCTAAATTTAAAAAATTTATAACA
>NW_016911519.1:2948-8221 GCF_001483705.2 Eufriesea mexicana | reverse complement strand
TATTAAAATTAAATGAACTTAATTGAAATTGAATAATTATATACATTGATATAAATAAAATAATTGAATAAAATAAAATTATATAATAAAATATTAATGTATTTAAATAATATATAATAATTATTATAAAACTAAATAACAATGATGAAGATGCAATTATTTTTTTTAAATTTGGTATTTTATGTATATAAAATGCTATAATTATTTAACCAAATAATATGGAATATAATATATAATAATTAAATTCTAAAAATAAACTGTAATAACTAATAGATACAAATTTTATATAAGTTGGTATACGAAAAATTCTTCCTCAAGATATATTTTCATAACTTTTAATTATTAAATATTCAAAAAGATAAAATCCTATTTTTAATAATAAATAAATATGAATGTAAAATTTAAATCAATTTTTAAATATTGGTATACTTATTAAATTAAAATAATTTAGTACAAATAATATAAAAAATAAACCCGGAATAATAGATATATAATACAATATTAAACTTGAAATTTTATTATTAGAATTAATATTAACTAAAACAATAATAGTAATTACTATAAGTTCAAATACAAATCATTTTATAATTATATTATTAATCAAAATTATATAAAAATATAAAATTGATAAAAGTATTAAGCAAAAATTATTAATTTTTTTAATTACTATTTATATTTATTATCATTAACAAATTTTTTAATTTATAACATTAAAAATGAAAATTTTTATGAATTATATATGTGTGTATATACAATAATAGTAATTATAAATTACATAAATATTTTATGACATTCCTTTTTATCAGGCATATTATTATTAACTCTTTGCACTCTGCGACTTTTTCGTTACAGGAAAAAAGTAATTCGCATACTTCTTGTTATAAAGTCAACGATAATTTTAAAACGGTAAATAAGAAATCGTATAGAAATGAAGACGTGAAATTATTTTACTTCGATATTCCCCGCATCGTTGGGTAATTGCAAATCTGATATATTAATTAATATCCATCGTTTAAAATCTGATTAAATGACGACTGAGTGGTGCCTCTCGTGTGCAAAAGGTTAATACTGTTTTATTCTGTAGTTCATTTGTCTTTTATACATAAGATTTTGGAGTGTGGTTCCAGAGAGTGGGGAAGGATATTATTAATGTCGGAGAAAAGTTAGTTTTTAAGGTTAAAGTAATACATTTAAGTTTGAGTGTAGCATGGGAAATCGAAGTGGGGTGTTCATAGAGAAAGGGTTAGTTTTAGAATAATACATCTGGTATCTGGTTTTGGGTATGACGCACGGGGTTGGGGTTAGATGTTTATGAAGGAAAAGTTAGTTATTTAGGATAATACGTTTGGTTTTTGGCTATAGCATGAGAACTGGGCAGGATGTTGATGATTTTCGGATAGGGGAGGTTAGGTTTGACTTCAGGATTCTTGGGACGTACTTTCACTAAGGGTCGATGGTCATCTTCACTCCATCAAAAACTAACATTATATAAGCCTCTACAAAATTTGCGAAATGCCAGTTTTTTCCTTTCCGCCGACTTGTATTTTCCTGACGTAGTCTTGTTGCTAGAACCCGTATTGTATATTGAAATCCGCTTTTCAACAGTGTAAATTAGACATATTTAGATAATAGTTTACGAAAGGAGTTGATCGATCCAGTGAAGCAGTCTAGCTCGAATCTGGTCCTTTCTGCAAGTTCGCAAATTCGGTTTACAGGGTCGGTATTGGCGGATCTGGAAGTATATTTGCAAGGCAGGAATGATCGCAATGATCGCAATGACCTCAGCGATCTAGCAGGCGAATGAAAGTTGATTGAGGCAAGTAGTGCGGAACAGTTAATGACGCCATTAGCTAATTTAAATAAGAATAGTAGATCGAAAATCGTCCTACGAGCTTCGAGAGATTACATGTTTAGTCTTTTTAAAGTTGGTTCATAATCGTGATCGTGTAAGGTCGATTCAGTGGCCAGATTTATAAGCTGCAAACCTGAGAAATTTCTGTTGAATTCCTTCTATGCTAATTTTATATTTAATAAGATTAAGAGACCACCATATTGTGGAGGCATATTGAAGACGTAATTTCACGAGAGAGCAATAGAGTAGTTTAATGCATTGGATTCTGGATATTGAAGTCTGTAGCACAGCGTTTTTCAAATCCAAGGGTTCTATTTGCATCCGCGATCACTGTCTGATAATGCGGAGAGGACCCGCAGATGTAAAACGGTGTAATACAGGATGTAAGGAAACGCCACTGGCGTTGTAATCAAATTCGATAGGGAATGCTCTCCTGCATGAACGCATAACGCGACATTTATTATAATTAAGAGACATTCCATTTATGCGATACCAACGCTCCAGACTCCAAAGATCCAGCTGCATTTCAAAACAATCGCGAGACGAATGGATAGTTTTAAAGAATTTAAAGTCGACGGCAAAGAGCAAGGAAGTACAATATCGAAACACCCTGGGAAGATCATTAACGTATAGTTTAAAAAACAAAGGTCCCAAGTGGGATCCCTGTGGATCTCCCGAGGATACTTTTGATCGTGTTTACCATTTGGGAACTGACACTCGCACTCTACATCTTGTGGCATAGGAGGGTGTTTTGGATCGAGTCGAAGGCCTTTCTGAAATTAACGAAAAAGATGTACAGTTTCGTTTTAGGTGTTTGGAGAGTTTCTGCTATTTTGTATCGTAGCGTGAAGATGTTGTCCTCGCATCTTTTTCCAACCCTGAAACCTGATTGTCCTCCCGGAAGGATGTCGCTGCTTTCGTAACTTGTGTTCATGTAGAATAATGTAAACCCTTCGGAGGGGTTAGTTCGGAGGAAGGAGTTTCCTCCACCCTTGACCTTGTGGTAGAGGGAGCTTTTCTCCTCCTTTGGGGAGGCGCTTGTATTTTGGACGGGTTTTAAAACGGCCCGTTCTGGAAGACAGGCAGTTACAGAGTAGTTACTAAGTTGGTTATCGAGTGGTTGGCCTGAGTCAGTCGTCAGGTCGGTGTGTGAAGAGATAGAGTTAATTTGTAGGAAAAACGAGCCAATAAAGTAAAATTCAGCCTGTTAGTCAAAATTGAGGTAAAAGTTTTCAGAACTGCATTTGCCAGAGCCTGTGCCCCTACAATTATTTGCATGTTTTGAATCTCCGTTTTTATATAGCATTGAAATCTGAGTATTACTCCAGCTGCCTGGAATCGTCTTTTTCTCTATCACTTCGTTCATTATTCCGAGGCGCATGAATTTTGCGTTTTGAGGGAAGTGTTTGTAGAATTGATTCGGTATTCCGTCTGATCCTTGCGACTTGTTTGTTTCTAGTCTTTTTAATGCTTTCTACAACTCGGTAATTTCAATTGGTTTGTCAAGAAATGAAGACCGTGACAGGAGAAAACCGTGGTAGGTCATATATGACCAACGTGGCAGTCAAAGTATTAATCTATTTACTTACCTATTTCTACTTCACCATATCTGAATGACCAAATAAAAGTAAAAACAGCTTTATTTATTTTTGAAAATGAAGTGACATTAATAGTCAATGCAGCGCAAATATTAATAAGTAAACCAAATAATTTTTACATAAGCTTTGAGAGATATTTGTTCAATTTTCTTAATTGTTCGATAGTTTGAGCTTTATTTTGCACCAGCAATACCAAATCGTTCGGGAAGGCAAGGATGGAGACATTAATTCCCCTTAATTTAACGCCCTCCGTCGTCTCGGCAATTTGGTCGATTAATGGATCGATGACTAGATTAAATTGACGAGGGGACAGCGGGTCCCCCTGTTTGACGTCCCTTTTTACTCTTATGCGGACTGCACTCTCTTTATCTGTTCTGATCTCGGAATGAAAGCCGTCGTACGTTTTTCTAATATAATTGGCTGCGGTTACCAGTATTCTTTTATTGATAAGGCAGTCTTGGATGGTGTAGTGGAGGGTACTGTATCGAAAGCCTTCGAGATGTCATGTCGATGACCGTAACGATTCCATCTCCTCGTCGTTTCATTTCGGCTATAGCGACACTTAGAATAGTCATGTTTTGCTTACATCCGTCTTCACTGGTGGAGCACTTCTGCCGAATATTCTGTGTTATCCTATTCCGTATCCTGCTGTCGAGCATCGCAAAGAACATTCTGCCCAGGAGTGACCCGATGGTGGAGTCTCCAGTTTCTGACGTCTTCAACGTCTTTGCCCGGTTTCGGGATTAGCGTGGTCCGATTTGATTTCCAGTTTCCTGAGTAGATAGTATTCTCGTTCGTTATCGCATCTTTATTTTGATATCTTTCAGTTCCATTTCGCATCGCATTGCTGTATATAGATTTTTACTGTTTCATTTACTTCGTATTTACCTTTGATTAGACAGACTGTGGCGAAGTGTGTTTAATCATCCAGAAATGTTACAAAATATTTCATTCCATCTCATGTATCTACTTCAACGGGACCACAGACATCGGAATGTATAATTTCGCGTGGTCTTTTTTCCCTTGGTTTGTTTCGCCCTAACGCAGACATCACGGGATTATTTATTATTAATATAGTTGGGTAATAAATTTACAAAGATACAGTAATCTTTTCATACATGCGAAGCTCATGTGACTAAGTTTCCTATGCCAATTTATCGCTTGATCGATTGTTACTACGAGGTTCGTTTTTCTCGATTTTACGATGTCTATGACATATAATCCATTTCTTCCTCTTGAGCCCTCCATGATCGTTGTATTATTTTTAAGTATTTCGCACATCCCAGGTTAAGTGGAGGATTATTCCCTATTGTCAGCGTCCCTTGATTTGTATACATTCGTCATTACCTAGTCACCACTTGGCTAAACCTTTGTAAAGGCCAATATATCACCCTTAACACGTTGAATGCACGTCACCCATATCTGGGTGACGGCTGTTTCCACAGGGGCCCCGTCCCGTAAACGGGGACACTATTCTTCGTCAATTGAAACAGGATTTTTAAGATAATGTATAGTAATTTTATTTGTAACACAATTATGATGAGTACAGACAACAGAAAGTAACAATAACCTATAAAGTAAACAAAAAGAAACATAAAATATACTTATATTTAAATTTGTTTTTAAAGTATTATAACATTTTATTAGTTATGATGATATTTGTTAAAACATTTTAAACATAATTGAGGTGACTCTGGACACTCAGAACGTGCACATTTTTTCTTGCGTCCTGGTGTTCGAGAGTTTGCCTCTGTTTTGCGTAGCACCGAACGCACATCCTTCTAACAGATTTGCCCTGAGGATTTTTGCGAATTTGCAGGTGA
>NW_016911519.1:0-2103 GCF_001483705.2 Eufriesea mexicana | reverse complement strand
CCGTCGTCTCGGCAATTTGGTCGATTAATGGATCGATGACTAGATTAAATTGACGAGGGGACAGCGGGTCCCCCTGTTTGACGTCCCTTTTTACTCTTATGCGGACTGCACTCTCTTTATCTGTTCTGATCTCGGAATGAAAGCCGTCGTACGTTTTTCTAATATAATTGGCTGCGGTTACCAGTATTCTTTTATTGATAAGGCAGTCTTGGATGGTGTAGTGGAGGGTACTGTATCGAAAGCCTTCGAGATGTCATGTCGATGACCGTAACGATTCCATCTCCTCGTCGTTTCATTTCGGCTATAGCGGCACTTAGAATAGTCATGTTTTGCTTACATCCGTCTTCACTGGTGGAGCACTTCTGCCGAATATTCTGTGTTATCCTATTCCGTATCCTGCTGTCGAGCATCGCAAAGAACATTCTGCCCAGGAGTGACCCGATGGTGGAGTCTCCAGTTTCTGACGTCTTCAACGTCTTTGCCCGGTTTCGGGATTAGCGTGGTCCGATTTGATTTCCAGTTTCCTGAGTAGATAGTATTCTCGTTCGTTATCGCATCTTTATTTTGATATCTTTCAGTTCCATTTCGCATCGCATTGCTGTATATAGATTTTTACTGTTTCATTTACTTCGTATTTACCTTTGATTAGACAGACTGTGGCGAAGTGTGTTTAATCATCCAGAAATGTTTCAAAATATTTCATTCCATCTCATGTATATACTTCAACGGGACCACAGACATTGGAATGTATAATTTCGCGTGGTCTTTTTTCCCTTGGTTTGTTTCGCCCTAACGCAGACATCACGGGATTCTTTATTATTAATATAGTTGGGTAATAAATTTACAAAGATACAGTTATCTTTTCATACATGCGAAGCTCATGTGACTAAGTTTCCTATACCAATTTATCGCTTGATCGATTGTTACTACGAGGTTTGTTTTACTCGATTTTACGATGTCTATGACATACAATCCATTTCTTCCTCTTGAGTCCTCCGTGATCGTTGTATTATTTTTAAGTATTTCGCACATCCCAGGTTAAGTGGAGGATTATTCCCTATTGTCAGCGTCCCTTGATTTGTATACAATCGTCATTACCTAGTTACCACTTGGGTGGTAAACCTTAGTAAAGGCCAATATGTCACCTTTAACACGTTGAATGCCACGTCACCCATATCTGGGTGACGGCTGTTTCCACAGGGGGCCCCGTCACCCGTGAAGGGGGACACTATTCTTTGTCAATTGAAATAGGATTTTTAAGGTAATGTATAGTCATTTTATTTGTAACACAATTATGATGAGTACAGACAACAGAAAGTAACAATAACCTATAAAGTAAACAAAAAGAAACATATAAAATATACTTATATTTAAATTTGTTTTTAAAATATTATAACATTTTATTAGTTATGATGATATTTGTTAAAACATTTTAAACATAATTGAGGTGACTCTGGACACTCAGAACACGCACATTTTTCTTTCGTCCTGGTGTTCGAGAGTTTGCCTCTGTTTTGCGTAGCACCGAACGCATATTCTTCTAACAGATTTGCCCTGAGGATTTTTGCGAATTTGCAGGTGATGAGACGTCTTCTTTATTGCTTAAGGCCTTGCGTTTTCGGATTCCAACCACTCCCGAACTATAAGCTCTCGAAATTTTTTTATTTCTATATTCTGGTTCGTTGCTTTTTGATAAACAATGTGTGCATTCACTACAGAAGTACCTATTAGGAAATGAATTGCTAGTTCCTGATACCATTTTATGTTCTTCCGAATTTTCGTTACATATGATGCTATTTGGTGACTTCTGTCAATACCAGATTTTTCAGTATTGTGCGCTATGACTGCTAAAGGTTTTATTTTTGGAGGACGTCCGCGAAGAGTGGACGAGTCCGAAACTGGTAACATAAGAGGTGAATGTTTCGATGATAATATTCTGCCGTCACGGGCATGTCTCCATTTCAGCAGTCCAATGCCATTATCGTCTTCCGTTGATATTATTTCACCTCTCTTCAATGGGTGAAGCATAACAGCTTTTGGCATAAACTTCCTATTGTGGCGTACCGTTCCAAGAACATGGCTTTTGAAATCTAACAATTTTAC
>NW_016911518.1:0-1094 GCF_001483705.2 Eufriesea mexicana | reverse complement strand
TAGGACGCCTAACGCCTTCAATCCAATGGCAAGTACAGCCATCTGCTTGCCAGAGGATAGATCCACTCAAAATTTATAACCTGCTATAGCTTGGTGAATAGATCGTCTAACGCATTCAATCCAATGGCAAGTGCAGACATCTACTTGCCATAGAATATGTCCACTCAAAGCCAATAGTCTGGTATAGCTTGATGAATAGATCGCCTAACGCCTTCAATCCATTGCAAATACAGCCATCCACTTGCCAGAAATTATGTCTACACAAAATCAATAATCTGGTATAGCTTGGTCAATAGATCGCTTAACGCCTTCAATCAAATGGCACACGCAGGCATCTACTTGCCAGAGAACAGGACTATCCAAAATCTATAAGCTTTCACAGCTTGGCGATTGGATCGCCTAACGCCTTCAATCCAATGGCAAGTACAGCCACCTACGCGCCAGAGAATAGGTCTATTCAAAATCTATAACCTGTTATGGCTTGGTGAATAGATCGTCTAACGCCTTCAAACCGATGGCAAGTACAGCCATCTGCTTGCCAGAGAACAGGTCTATCCAAAATCTATAAGCTGTCACAGCTTGGCGAATAGATCGCCTAACGCCTTCAATCCAATGGCAAGTACAGCCACCCACTTGCCAGGGAATAGGACTATTCAAAATCTACATGTTGTAGCATGGTGAATAGATCGCCTAACGCCTACAATCCAATGGCCAGTACAGCCATCCACTTGCCAGAGAATATGTCTACACAAAACCAATAGTCTGTTATAGCTTGGTGAATATATCGCTAAACGCCATCAATCCTATGGCAATTGCAGGCATCTACTTGCCAGAGAATAAGTCTATTCAAAATCTATAAGCTGTCACAGCTTGGCGATTCGATCGCCTAACGCCTTCAATCCATTGAAAAGTACAGCCATCTACTTGCCAGAGAATAGGCCTATTCAAAATCTGTAACCTGATATAGCTCGGAGAATAGGTTGCGCTGCGCCTTCAATTCCATGGCAAGTACAGCCATCTCCTTGATAGATAATAGGTCTATTGAAAGTGTGTAGTCTGTTATAGCTTGGTGAATACATCGTCTAGCGCCTTCA
>NW_016911517.1:0-505 GCF_001483705.2 Eufriesea mexicana | reverse complement strand
ATAGATGTATGGATCGATGGATCTATGGATGGGTGCTAGTATGGATGGATGGATTATGGTTCAATGGATGTATGGATGGGTGTATGGAAAGATGGATGTATGTTTGGATGAATGGTTGTATGCATGGATTAATGAATGAATTGATTGAGGTATGGATGGACGGATGCACGTATGTATGAATGTATGGACTTATATACGTATGGATGTATGGATTTATGGATGTATGGGTGTGTGGATGGATGGATGTGAGAATGGATGTTCGTGTGGATGGCAGGATATGTGGATGGATGGATGTATTGATGTACAGGTGTATGGATGCATGAATTTATGTTTGTATGGATGTATGTACGTAAGGATGTATGGATGGATGGATGTATCGAATGATAGACGTACGAATGGATGGATTTATGGTTTATGGCGGTGTGGATGTATGTATGTATTAATGGATGGATGTATGGATGGATAGATGAATGGATCGATGGATGTAAGGATGGGTGGTTGTATG
>NW_016911516.1:0-268 GCF_001483705.2 Eufriesea mexicana | reverse complement strand
AATAGCAATAAAATTGAATTTTCCAGCCTGTTTCTATAGCACAGCAATAGCTGTAGCACGCCAGTAGAATCTGTCCTCATTATTTATGCAAGAAAGCTATCTCACCACGATATTAGCCGTAAATGACAATAAATTTGAATTTTCCAGCCTGATTCTATAGCATTGCAATGGCCATAGCACGCCAATAGAATCTTTCCTCCTTACATATGCAAGAAAATCAGCTCACCACGATATTAGTCGAAAATGTAAATATAATTGAATATTCCAG
>NW_016911515.1:0-4905 GCF_001483705.2 Eufriesea mexicana | reverse complement strand
GAGCACAGTAGGGGGCAGGGGTCCACCGCATAACCGTGTACTGCACAAAACTCAAGGTTGTCCTAACATAACACAACGTAACCCAGCCTAACCGAACGTACTATATCTCAAACTAACGTGCGGCCACCACTACTTCTGGTCGCCCGATATTCGAGCAGAGTATAGTAGAGCAATGTGCAGCCCAGAAATCCACTGAATTGCTTTGTACCACAAAAGTATAGTTACCCTGTCCTAACATAGCCAAGCGTAACGCAACCGAACGCAACCTAACTCAGACTGACGTGCCGACAACAATACTGCTGGCATCCCATAGCCAAGCGAAATATACTAGAGCATAGTAGAGCGCACAAATACGCTGCATTGCAGTGTATGGTCATAAAGTCAAAGATATCCGAACCTTACCTGACCTAATGTAACCAAACGAGTCGTAGCACACCTCAACGTATTCTGCCGAGACCACTATTGCTGCCCTCCAGAGACAAGCAGAACATACTAGAGCACACTGGATCCCACAAATCCACCGAAAATTAGTGGATTGCGCAAAAGTCAAAGCAACCCTATCCTAATATATGCAGCCATAACATAACCAAGCGTAACATATCAAAATCTTACTCGACTGGACCACTATTGCTGGCCCCCACAGGGAAGAGCAGAATATACTACAGCACACAGTAAAGCGCAGAAAGCAATCGCATTGCAGTGAACAGAACAAATGTCGCAGATATCACAACCTGACCTAACCTGAGCAAACCAGAAGTAGCGTATCCCAACACGACGTGCCGCTACCACCGCACCTGGCCTTCCCAGAGCAAAGCAGAATGGAGCAGAGCACAGTAGATCGCAGTATTCAACCGAGTAGCTGTGTAGAGCACAAATGCCGGAGAAGTCTATCCTAACCTAGCGAAACGTTACATAACCAAACGTAACCTAGCTCAACCTAACATGCCGAAACCCCTATTGCTGGCCTCCGCGGAACAAAGGAGAACATACTAGTGCACTGCGGAGCGCAGAAATTCGCCTCCTTTCAGTGTGTAGCGAAAAAGTCGAAGATATCCTAACTTTACCGGACCAAATCTAACACAAACAATCATAGCATAACCCAACATAACGTGCCAAGACCACTGTTGCTGCGCTCCCCAGGCGCAAGCAGAACATAATAGAGCACAGCGGAGCGCAGTGGTCCACCGAATGGCTGTGCAAATCACAAAAGTCGAAGATATCCAAATCATACCTAACCAAAGCAAACCTAACGAAACGTAACATAATTCAACCTAACGGGCCGACAGCACTATTCCTGGCGTCCACGGAGACAAGTAGAGCGTGATAGAGCACAGAAGAGCGCAGGAGACCATAGGATAGAAGCGTATAGCACAGAAGTCCAAGCCATAGTAACCAAACTTAAACAAACCTATCCTGACCAAACGCAACGTAGCTACGGCAAATGTGACAAGGCCACTATTGCTGTTCTGCCCAGAGGCAAGCAGATGCTAGTAGGGGATGCAGAGCGCAGATATCGACAGAATAACAGTGAATGGCGCAAAGGTCAATGCCATCCAAACCAAGCTTAGCTAACCAAACCCAACCAATCATAACATATTTCAATCAAACCTTCCACGACCGCTATTGCTGGTCTCCCCACAGACAAGCAGTTGATAGTTGAGCACCGCTGTGCACAGTTATCGACCGAAGAGCAGTGTATAGCATATGAGTCGAAGATAGACTAACCAAACATATCCGAACCTCGCCGAGCCATGCGTAACGGATCTCGAACTTGCGTGCCGAGACCACCGTTGCTGAACTCCCCAGAACCGAGCAGAACGTACTATAGCGGAATAGAGCGCAGAAATTCAACGTATAGCAGCATATAGCACAGAATTTGATGCTATCGTCTCATATCCTAACCAATCGTAGTATCACCAAGCGTAGCCTATCAATACCCAACGCGCCGCGCCTACATTTTCTGGTCACCCAGTGGAAAGGAGGTCATACTAGATCACAGTAGAACGCAGAAAGCCACCAAATAGCTGTGTATTGCAGAAAAGTCAAAGCTGCCCTCTCCTAACCGAACCAATCGTAATATACCGAAATGTAACCCAACTTGCTGCGACCGCTTTTGCTGGCCTCCCCAGGGCCGAGCAGGGTATAGCAGAGCACATTAGAGAGCAGAAATCGACCGAATAGCTGTCTATGCCAAGAAAGTCAATGGTATCCATACCTAACCCAAACGAACGTAACCTTCAGAACATAGCCTAACTCAGACTAACGCGCCGTGACCACCATTGCTGGCATCCCCGGAGCCAAAAAGAGTGTATAATAGCACAGCAGAGCGCAGGAATTCGCCGAATAGCAGTGTATATCACAAAAGTCAGAGCCATCGTGACCATACCTAACTTAGCCTAACCTAAGCGGACGTTACCTAACTCAACCTGTTGTGCCACGACCGCCATTGACAGCCTCCCCAGTGTCGAGTAGCGTACAGTAGATGAACGTGGAGCGCAGGAGTCCACAGAATGGCATTGTGCAGCACAAAAATCAAGGATACCCTATCCTAAACTAAACAAGCGTAACATAGACAAACGTAGCCAGACACAACATGAATCGCCGCCATCGCTATTGCTGGCCACCCCAGAGGCAAGCAGAAAATATTATGGGAGAGTAGCGCACTGAAATCCACAGAATCTTCGTGTACGGCAGAAAAGTCCAAGACACCCTGACATAGCCCCATACCATTATATCCTACCCTGCATAGCAAACTCAACGTAACGTCCCGCGACCGCTATTGCTGGCGTCCCCAGCGTCTAGCAGATCAGAGTAGAGCACAGTGGAATGCAGGAATGAACGGAATAACTGTGTACAGCACGAAAGTCAAAGGTAACCTGACAACACCTAGCCTAACCTAGTCTAACCATACGAAACCTAGCTCAAACTAACACGCCAGTACCACTGTTGCTCGCATCCCGAGAGTCGATCAGCGTATGGTATAGCAATGTGGAGAGCAGATATCCACCGAATATAAGTGTATAGCAAAAGAGTCTAAGCTATCCTATCCCAACATATACAAATGTAGTATATGCAAACGCAACAAGTCGCAACCTAACATGCCGAGACCACTATCTCCGTCATCGCCAGGGCCACGCTGATCACATTAGAGCAGAATATAGCGCAGGTATCCAGCGAATAGCAGTGAATACCATAAAAGCCAATGTAGCGAATCCAAGCATAGCCAACCGTAACATACACAAACGTAAACTGAATGAACATAACATGACGAGACCGCTGTTGCCGGCCTCCACATGTACAAGCAGAATGTACTAGAGCACAGTGGTGCGCTGAAATCTACCGCATTGCAGTGAATAGCACAATAGTCAGAGATATGCTGACCTGACTCGTCCCCTCTTAACCAAACAAAACTTAACATAACTCAACCTAACCTGCCGAGAGAGCAACTGTTGGCATCGACACGGCCAATCAGAATATGGTGGGGCACAGTAGAGCGCAGATATCCGCGGACAACTGTGTGTAGCGCAGAAGTCTAAGATGTCCTTTCCTAACCTCCCCGAACGTAACATATCCAAACTTAGCCTAACACAACCTAACGCTACGAGACCACAATTACCGGCCTCTCCAGAGCCAAGCAGAATGCACTAGAGCGCACCAGATCTCAGAAACCCGCCGTACTGCTGTGAACAGAACAAAAGCTGTAGATATCCTAGCGTAACCTGACCGAACGTAACACAACCAAACGTAACATAACTGCACATAAGGTGCCGCGAGCACTGCTCGTGGCGTCCACATAGCCAAGCAGAAAATTGTAAAGAGCACTGGATCGCAGGAATTCACCGATTATCAGTGCTTCGCACGAAAGGCAAAACTAACCTAGACAAACATAACGTAACCTAGCCTAACCCAACGTAACCTATCTCAAACCGACGTGCCGCGAACGCCATTGCTCGTACCTCCGGAGTCGAGCAGTGTACTGTAGAGCAGTGTAGAGCGCAGAAATTCACCGAATAGCGGTGTACAGCACAAAAGTCGAAGTGACGTTAACACAACCTGACCTAACCTAACATAACCAACCGCAGCTTAGCTGAACTTAAGTGCCGCGACCACCATTGTTGTCCTCCCCATGTCCAAGTAGAATATAGTAGAGCAGAGTGCAGCGCACAAATCCACCGAACATCAGTGTACAGCACGAAGGTCGAAACTACACTTACCGTACTTAACCCCACCTAACATAACGAAATGTAACATAATTAAACCTAACGTTCCAAGACCAATATTGCTGACAATCTCAGGGCCAATCAGAGTATAGTAGAGCAGAGTAGAGCGCAGAAATCCTCCGAATAGAAGTGTTTAGCACGAAAGTCGAAGATAACCTTCCGAGCTCAACATAACCTATCCTAATCGAACGTAACGTGGCACATCCTAATGTGCAACGACCACTGTTGCTCGCCACCCCAGATTCGAGTAGAGTATTCTAGAGAAATGTTCGGCGCATGACTCCGCTAAATAGCAGTGTATAGTACAATAGACGAAGGAATCCTAACAAGACCTTCCTAACCTGAACCAACGAAACGTAGTCTAACACAAGCTAACGCGACGAGAACACAATTGCTGACTTCCCAAAAGCCAAGCAGAAGATATTAAAACACAGTAGAGCGCAGAATTCCGATGGCAGCTGTGCATAGCACAAACTTCTACTCTATTCTGTCCTAACCTCACCAGACGTAACAAAACCGAACATAGCATAGCTCACACTAACGTGTCGAGACCTATATGGCTGACCACCCCTGCGACAAGCAGGACGTGCTACGGCACAGGAGAGCGCAGAAGCCCACAGCATTGCAGTATACACCGCAAGAGTCAGACATATCCTGACCTCAGCAAACCTAGCTCGCCTAACCT
>NW_016911514.1:0-581 GCF_001483705.2 Eufriesea mexicana | reverse complement strand
GCGCTATACACTGCCACTCGGTGGACTTCTACCCACTACATTGCCCTACTACTCTCTCCTCGATTCTGGGGAGGCTTGTAATAGTGGTCTCGGCACTCTAGGTTGCGATAGGCTACGATTGCATGGGATGTCATAGTTTTGGTAATGCCTGGATAGCCCTGACTTTGCGCAATGCACTGCGATTCCATGGATTTCCGGGCTCTACTCTCCTCTAACATGGTCTGCCTGTCCTTGAGGAGGCCAGCAATAGTGGTCGCGACACGTTAGGCTGAGCTAGGCTGCGAATGGCTGTGTCACGATCGGTTAGGTTTGGGGAGGATAGCTCTGACTTTTTTTTGAGCTATGCTGCGAATGGCAGTGTCACGATCGGTTAGGTTTGGGGAGGATAGCTCTGACTTTTCCGCTATACACTGTTACCCGGTGGATTTCTGCAATCTAATGCGCTCTGTTGCGTTCAGATTGGCTCTGGAATGGCCATCAACAGCCATCTCGGCACGATACGTTGTGATATGCTATGTTCGCCTAGGTCAGGTTAGCTCGTGTTGGGTTCGGATATTTTCGTATTTCCGCTATACACTGCG
>NW_016911513.1:176357-182552 GCF_001483705.2 Eufriesea mexicana | reverse complement strand
TAACCATACCAAACGTAGCCTAACCCAACCCAACGTGCCGTGACCGCTATTGCTGGCCCCCAGCGTCAGGCGGAGCACACTAGAGCGCATTAAAGAGCGGAAATTCACCGACTAGCAGCGTATACCGCGAAAGTCAAATACATCCAAACCTAACCCAAATGAACATAATGTAACCAAATGTAATCTAACTCGATATAACGGACCGAGACCACCACTGCTGGCATCCGCATAACCAAGCTGAATACACTAGAGCACAGTAAAGCGCAGAAATTCTACCTAAAGCAGTGTCCACCACAAAAGTCAAAGCTTCCCAAGCCTAACACAAACAAACATAACCTAACCGAACGTAGACTGTCTATAGCTGTCGTACCACTACCACCAATGCTGGCCTCTCGAGAGACAAGCAAATGCTAGTACGTAAATGCAGATCGAAGATATGGACCGAATAGCAGCGTATAGCACAAAACTCAAAGCCATCCTAACCAAACTTTACTTAACCTAACTTAACCAATTGTAACCTATCTCAACCAAACGTGCCACGGCTGCCATTGCTGGCCTCCACAGATTCGAACAGACGCTATTGGAGCAATGCAGTGCACAGATATCGGCGGAGCAGCAGTGTACATCACAAAAGATGAAGCTATGCTAACCAAGCATGTCCTAACCTAGTCAAGCCAACAGCAGCATAACTCAAGCTAGCGTGCCGACAACACGCTTGCTGGCCTCCCCAGAGCCAAGCAGATCATACTAGAGCACAGTAGAGCACAGTAGTCCACGGTACTGCAGTGTGTGGCACAGAAGTCAAAGATATCATAACCTAAACCCTCCTGACCTAGCCAAGCAAGCGTAACATAGCTAAACATAATATGCCGAGAATAGTATTGCTGGCCTCCCCAGGGACAAGCTGGGCATATAAGAGTCATGTAGAGCGATGAAATCCTCCGAACAGCGGTGTATAGCGCAAAAGTTGAAGCTATACCATCCTAACGTAACGAATCGTAAGGTGAGCCGGCGTAACATGACACAAGCTGACATGCCACGAAAGCCATTGCTGGCCTCACGATAACTAAGCAGAGTATAGCAGATGAATGTAGATCTCTGAAATCGCGCGAACAGCAGCGTATAGCAAAGAAGAAAGGAATATTCTAACTTAAACTGATCCGACCCAAGCTAATTAAATGCAACCTAACCAAATCTAACGTGCCTAGCCCACAACTACCGCGCTCCCCATCAACAAGCAGAGCATATTAGTGGAGGGCATCGCTCAGAGGTGCATAGAATGGCATCGTGTACCAGAAAAATGCTAACTATCCAAACCTTACCAATGCCAACCTAAATTAGCCAAACGTAACCTAACTGAACATAACGAGCTGGGGACACTATTGGTGGCCTTCCCGCAGCCATGCAGAGCATATGAGAGCACAGTAGAGCGCAGAAATTATCTGTACAGCGGTGTATAGCACAAATGTCGAAGCTATCCTATCCTAACCGGACCAAACGTAACATAACGTAACGTAACATAACAAAACTTGTCCTGCCACGAACATAATTACTGGCCACCCCAGAGTTGAACAGAGTGCAGTAGTGGAGAGTTGAGAGCAGAAAGTCACGAAATAGCAATGTATAGCACAAGACTCAAAGATATCCTAACCAAACAAGACCTAGTCTGACCTAGACAAACGTAAAATAACTACACCTAACGTGCCGCGACGTATATTGCTGGCTTCCCCAGAGACCAGCAGCATAGGATCGAGCATAGTAGAACACACAGGGCCATGGAATGGCAGTGTATAGCACGAAAGCTAAAGGTATCCTATTCTAACCCACACAAACGGAACATAACCAAACGTAACCAAACAGTACCTAACGCACCGCGGCCACTATTTCAAGTATTCCCAGGGCGAAGCTGTGTATTTTAAATCATAGTCGAGAAAAGGAATCCACCGAATAGCAGTGTACAGCACAAGAGCCATAGCTCTCCTAGCCCAGCTTAACAAAACATGGTAAGACCAAACGTAACCTAACACAACCTAACGTGCCGAGACCATTCTCACTGGTCTCCCCAGAGTAGTGGAGGGAATAGTAGAGCAATGTAGTGCTTAGAAATCCACTGAATAGCAGTCTACAGCGCAGAAGTAGATTCCATCCTATAATGACATATCCAGACGGAATATAAGCGCACGTAGCCTAACTTAACCTGAAGTCCCGAGAACGCTTTTGCTGGTCTCCCCAAAGTCATGCAGGGTACAGTGGAGCAATGTAGTGCGTTGAAATACACAGAACAGCAGTCTATAGCGCAGAAGTAAATTCTATCCTATAATAACGTATCCAAACGTAATGCAGACAAACGTAACCGAACTTAACCTAACGTGCCGAGAAAATTGTTGCTGGCCTCCACAGAGACACGCAGAATCTGCTGGAGCCCTGTAGAGCGCAGAGGTCAGCCGAATAGCTGTGTACAGCACAAAAGTCATAGCTAAACTCTCCTAACCAAGCCAAACGGAGCATTACCGAACGTAGCATAACACATACTAACGTGGCGCGTGCACTATTGCTGGCATCCCCAGGTCTAAGTAGAACATGTTAAAGGGGGCGCGGCGCAGAGAACCATGGAACCGCAGGGTATAGCAGAAGAGGCAATGCCATCCTAACCTAGTCCGGGCCAACATATCATAACCAAACGAAGCATAACTGAACATAACGAGCTGCCACCATTATTGATAGACACACCAGGGTCAAGCAGAATATAGTGCAGCACAGTAGGGTGCGGAAATTCACGGAACAAAGTTGCATACCACGAAAGTCAATGCTATGCGCACCAAACCCAAACAAACCTAACCAAGCCAAACGTAGCCTAACTCAACCTATCGTGCCCAGATCACCATTGCTGGCCTCCACTGAGTCGAGTAGAGTATAGTAGGGCCAAGTGGCGAGCAGATGTCCACCGAGTAGCAGTGTATAGCACAAAAGTCAAAGCTGCCCTCTCCTAACATAGCCAAACTTTACATAACTGTACGTAGCAAAGGTCAACTCAGCGAGACGTGACAGCCATTTCTGTCGCTCCAGTAGGCAAGCAGAGTGTTATAGTTCAGAGTAGGACGCACAAATCCAAACAATAGCAGTGTGTAGCACCAGAGTCGAAGATATCCTAACCTAACTCAACATAACCTAACCTTGCCGAACGCAATCGAACTCATACTGGCGTGCCGCGGGTACCATTGCTGGCTTCCGGAAAGCCGAGCAGAGTATAGTAGAGCCATGTAGAGCGCAAAAATTCACCGAAGTGCAGAGTATAGCACAAAAGTCTAAGCTACCCTGTCCTAACCAAAGCGAAATTAACGTAACCGAACCCAACATAGTTCAGGCTAACGTGCCGAGAGCACTACTCCAGGCCTCCCCACAGCCAAGCAGAATATCATAGCGCACAGCAGAGCGCAGAAATGCACAGAATCGCAGTGTACAGCAAAAACGTCAGTGCTACCCTGTCTTAACCTGGCCAAGCGTAATGTGACCAAACATAGCCTATCTCAACCGAACGTACCGAGACCACTACTGCTGGCCGACACAGAGCCAATCAGAGCATATTCGAGCACAGTAGAGCGCACAAGCCCCTGTATATATGTGCGTAGCACAAAGGTAAAGGCTACTCTATTCTAACTTATCCGAACGTAACATAACCATACGTTAGGTATCTCATCACAACGTGCAGAGGCCACTATTTCTGTCCTTCCCAGTGACAGCCTGTGCACACTAGAGCGCTGTAGAGCGCTGAAATCCGAATAGCAGTGTATAGCACAGTAGCCAAAGCTACCACTTGCAATACTACTCAGTCGTAGCATTGCCAAGCGCAACCTAACACAGCCTGAGGTGCCGCGACCACGATTGATGGCCTCCACATAGACAAGCCGAACATATTAATGGATAGTAGAACACAGAAACCAATAGGATCGCTGTATATTAGGGAAGCCTAAGCCAACGATGCCTAACCCAAACAAACAGATCTTAACCAAACGTAGCATAGCTCAGCCTAGCCTGCCGCGATGACTATTGCTGGACTCCCAACGGCCAAGCAGGATAGAGTTGATCACAGTAGACCGTAGAAGCCAAACAAAGGTAAGCATATACCACGAAAGTCAAATCGATCCACACCGGACCCCAACTAGCCTACCGAAGCCAAGCGTAGCATATTTCAACCTATCCTGCCTAGGCCACCATTGCTGTCCTCCCCTGCGCCCAGCAGAGTGTAACAGACCAATGTAGGATCCTGAAATCGACCGAACAGCAATGTATAGCACAAAAGGCAAACCTATCACAACCATACATAGCCAAACCTATTAGAGACAAACGAAATATAACTCAACCTAACGTGCCGAGATCACTGTTACTGTCATCCACAGACACATGAAGGTAGTAGTAGCGCACGGTGGAGCGCAAAAGTCCATAGAAAAGCAGTGCGTAGCACAAAGGTCAAAGATATCCTAATCTAAGGCAACGTAGGCAAACCCAACCAAACGTACTCTAACATAGCATAACGTCCCGAGGCCTCTATTTCGGGCCTCCACATAGCCAAGCAGAATGTACTGCAGCACAGCAGATTGCAGGAATCCAACGAATAGCAGAATATAGCACAAAAGTCGTAGCTATGCTGTCCTACCCTAGCCAAACGTAACATAAGCAGAACTCCCGATGCGCAACACGACGTGCGACGACTGCGATTGCTGGCATCACGAGAGCTAAGCAGAGTATAGCAGAGCACCGTAGAGGGCAGACATCCAACGTAGAGCAGTGTATAATACAAAGGACATGACCATCCTGACCATACGTAACATAACCTAACATAACCATACACAACATAACTTAACATATCGCGCCACGACCGCTACTGCTGGTCTCCCCAGAGACGAGCAGAGTATAGTAAAGCAGTGAAGAGCGCTGAAATCCACCGAATAACAGTGTATAGCAAAAAATTCAAAGATAACCTATTCTAAACTGGACAAGCGTTACCTGATCAAAAGTAACATAACTCAATCTAACGGGATGAGAGCCCTATTACCGGCCTCCCCAGCGCCAAGCAGAGCATGTTACAGGAGAGTATGACGCAGAGGTCCATACAATGGCAGTGTATAGCACGAAAGTCGAAGCCACCCTGACCTAACCCTGACAAACCTAACCGAACCAAACGTATATTAATACAGCGTAACACGCCGCGGACACAGCCGCTGGCATTCCCAGATCAAACAGAGAGTACTAGATGCCAGTAGATGCAGAAATCCTCCGAATAGCAGTGTATAGCATAAATGTCAAGGCTATCTTATCCTAACATGACCAAGCGTAACATAACGGAACGTAATATAGCTCAACCTAACGTGCTGAGACGGCTATTGCTGCCATCCCCAGGGACAAGCAGAACATACTAGAGCACAGTGGAGCGCAGAAATCCACCGAATAGCGGTGTCCAGCACAAAAGTCAAGGCTATCCTATCCTAACCTAACCAAGAGTAACCTAACCAAACGCAGCGTAACTAACCCTAATGTGCCGAGACCACTATTGCTGGCCTCGCCAGCGCCAAGCGGATCATATTAGAGCTCAGCAAAGAACAGAATTCCTATGAATAGCAGCGTATAGCGCAAAAGTCATAGCTATACTATCCTAACCAATCAAAAGGTAACATAAGGAGACGCAACGCAACACTAACTGGCGTAACACGACCGCTATTGCCGGCATCACGAGACCTAAGCAGAGTATAGCAGAGCAATGTGGAGAGCTTAATTCGCCCAAATAGCAGTGTATAGCACCAAAAGTCAAAGCTATCCTAACCAAGCCTAACCAAACCTAGCCTAACCAAACTTAACGTAACAAAACGTAACGTGACGCGACCAACATTGCTGGCCTCCCGAGAGGCGGGAAGGGATTGGTAGAGCAACGTATAGCGCAGAAGATCCACCGAATTGCAGAGTACAGCACAAAAGTCTAAGCTATGCTCTCCTAACATAGCCAAACGTGACATAACCAAACGCAACATAACTCGGTCTAACGAGGCGAGGTCAATAATGCTGGCCTCCACACAGCCAAGCAGAATATACTGCACAGTAGAGCGCAGAAATCCTACGAACAGCGGTATATAGCACTGAAGTCAAAGATATCCTAACCAAACCCAAACAAGCCGAACCTAACGAAACGTATCATAAATCAAC
>NW_016911513.1:170882-176062 GCF_001483705.2 Eufriesea mexicana | reverse complement strand
GAATAACTGAACCCAACGAGATGAGACGCATATTGCTGGCCTCCCCTGAGCCAAGCGGAATATATAAGAGCAGAGTAGAGCGCAGGAATCCACAGAACGGCAGTGTAAAGCACAAAATTCAAAGTCATCCTAACCAAGCCTATCCAAACCTAATCCAAGCAAACGTATGCTAACACAACCTTTCGTGCGGCAACAGCCAATGCTAGCCTCCCCAGAGTCGAGTAGAGTGGAGTAGAGCAACGAATAGCGCCGATATCCTCTGAATGGCACAGTATTGCACAAACGTCAGAGTGTTCCTGCCCTATGCTTACCAGGCGCAACATAGCCAAACGTAACATAACAAAGCCTAACGTGCCTAGACCACCATTTCTGGCCGCCCGATCGCCATGCAGAACGTATTAGAGGAGAGTGGAGCGCAGACGTCGATAGAATGGGAGTGATTACCAGAAAGGTCAAAGTTATTCAAACATAAATCATGCAAGCATAACCTAACCAAAAGTAACGTAACTATACCTAACGAGCCTCGGCCACAATTTCTAGCCTCTTCAGAGAACAGAAGGGCATATTAGGCCACAGCGGAGGACAGGAATTCACCAAATATCTGTGTACAGTACGAAATTCAAATCTATCCTAACCAAACTTAAACTAACCTAAAATGAACAAACGTAACATAATTCAACCTAACGTACCACGACCGCTATTGCTGGCATCCCGAGAGCCGAGCAGAGTTTAGTAGAGCATTGTAGAGCGTAGAAATCCACCGAATAGCTGTGTGTGGCACAAAATTCAAAGCTATCCTGTCCCGACATAACCAAACATAACAAAACCAAACGTAACATAACTAAACCTAGCGTGCCTATACCACTATTTCTGACTTGCGCGGAGCAAATCAGAGCATACTAGAGCAGTGTGCAGCGCAGAGAACCACCGAATAGCAGTGTATAGCGCAGAAGTGAGTGCTACAATTCCTAACCGGGCCAAATGTAACATAACCGAACGCAACGCAACACAACCTGTGGTGCCACGACCACTACTGCTGGCCTCAAGAGAGCCAAGCAGAGTATAGCATTGCAATGTTGAACGCTGATATCAGCATAGTGGCAGTGTATAGCAAAAATGTCCGAGGTATCCCATCCAAACATAGCCAAACCAGGCAAAAACGAACTGAAAATAGTTCAACCTATCGAGCCGCGGCCACTATTGCTGGCCTCCACAGGGCCAAGCAGAACACATTAGCGGAGAGTAGATTGCAGAAATCCGTAGAATCGCAGCGTATATCAGAAAGGTCAAGGCTATCCAATCCTAACCGAAACCGACTGAACATATTCAAACATTGCATAACTCAGCGTAAGGTGCTGAGACAGCAATTGCTGCCCTCCCCAGAGCCAAACAGGACACACTAGGGCACAGCAGAGCGCAGGAAACGTCCGAATGGCAGCGCAAAGCACAAAAGTTAAAGCAATCCTGGCCAAGCTTTGTATAACCGGCCATAGCCGAACGTAACCGGACCCATAATAAGGTGCCGACGCCACAGTTGCTGGCCTTCCGAGGGCGAAGCTGAAAATAATAGAGCACTGTACAACCCAGAATCCCACCTAATAACATACAATAGCACTAAAGGCATAGCTATCGTCTCCTAACCTAGAGAATCGTAATATAACCGAACGTATCCTAAATTACGCTGACGTGCCGCGACCACTATTACTTGCCTCCCCAGGGTCAAGCAGGACATATCAGAGCGCAGTAGCGCGCAGAAATCCACGGAACGGCAGCGTACAGCACATAAGTTAAAGCTATCCTGACCTAACTAGGCCTAAATCTACCTAAAAGAACATACCCTGACTCAAATTAACATGCCGGTACCACATTTTCTGGCCTTCCCAGGGGCAAGCTGAAAATTTTAAAGCACTATATGGAGCAAAAATACACCAAATAGCTGACTATTGCACCAAAGTCAAAGCTATCCTCTCGTAAACTAACAAATCGTAACGTAACCAAACGTAATCCAATCCAACCTATCGTGACACGGTTTCTGGCCAGCCAGGGCCAAGAAAAACATACTAGATGTCAGCCTGCCGCAGAAATCCGCAGCATTGCACTGTACAGCACAATAGCCGGGTATATAAAAGTATTACCTGAACTAACCGAAGCTAACCAAGAGCAGCCTATCCCTACATAACGTGCCGAGACCACTATTGCTACACTTCCCAGAGCCAAGCATACCATATGAGTGGAAAGTAGAGGGCAGAAATCAATAGAATCTCAGTGTTCACCACAATAGCCAAAGCTAACCAATCCTAACGTAACCAAACCTAACATAACCAAGAGTAAGGTAATTGAACTTTACGCGGTGCGACGACTGTTGCTGGCATCTCCTGAACGAAGCAGAATATACTAGAGGAGAACAGTGCGCAGAAAGCCGCCGCATTGCAGTGTACAGCACAACAGTCAGCGAAATCCAAACCATACCTGAACTAACCGAGACTAACCTAACGTAGCATTACGCAGCCCAATGTGCCGAGACCACTGTTGTTGGCATCACAAGGGCCAAGGAGATTATAGCAGATCACAGTAGGGTGCAGAAATCGACTGAGTATCAGCGCATAGCACGAAAGTCACAGCTGTCCTCACCTTGCCTAGCACAACCAAACCGAACCAAGCGTAACGTAACGCAAACCAACGTGACGATACCACTATTGCTGGCATCCACAGTGCCTGGCAGAGAATATTAGAGCACAGCAGAGCGCAGACATCCACAAATAGCAGTGTATACCACAAGAGTCAATGCTACCCTGCCCTAACCTAGCTATCCTTAACGTAACCAAACACAACATAACTCAACCTAACGTGCCGAGACGGCCATTGCTGGCATCCCCAGAGCCAGTCAGGTCATACTAGAGCAATTTAGCGCGCAGAAAGCTTCCGCATTGTAGCGAACGGCACAAAAGTCAAAGATATCCAAACCTTACTTGAAGTAATGTAAACCAACCAAACGGGCCAGGGCCAGTACTCCTAGCCTCGCCAGAGCCAAGCAGAACATACTAGAGCACAGTAGAGCGCAAGAAACCACGGAATAGCAGTGAGTAGCGCAAAAGTCAAAGGCCTTCTTTCATAACGTAGCCATACATAACGTAACTAAACGTGACCTCTCTCGATCTAACGTGACGGGACGTCTATTTCCACGCTCCCCAGAGACATGCAGAACATATTAGAGGGCCGTAGAGCACAGAAATCCGTAGAATAGCAGTGTATAGCACAAAAGTCGAAGGTACCATGTCCTCACGTAATCACAAGTAACAGAGGAAAACGTAACCGTATTCAACTTAACGCTGCGAGACCACTGTCGCTGGCCTCCGCGGAGCCAAGCGGAATATACTAGAGGACAGTAGAGAGCAGAGTTCCGCCGCATTGCAGTGTACAGCACAATGGTCAGAGACATCCATACCATACCTGAACCAACCGAAACGAACGAAACGTAGTCAAACCCAGCCTAAAGTGCTGAGACCAATATCGCTACGCTCCCCAGCGCCAAGCATAGTATTTGTTTGGAGATTAGAGGTCACAAATCCTTAGAATCGCAGTTCAAGTCACAAAAGTCGAAGCTACCCTGTCCTAACGCAACCAAACCTAACATAACCAAGCTTAACTTAATTCCACCTAACATGGTGGGATCACTGTTGCTGACATCTCCAGAGCCAATCTGTGAATACTAGAGAAGAGTAGAGCGCAGAGAAACGCCTCACTGCGGTGTATAGCACAACAGTCGAAGGAAATTAAACCTTACCTGAACTATCCTCGGCTAACCAAACGTAGCATAGCTCCATCCAAGGTGCCGAGGTCACTGTTGCTGGCCTCCCCAAGGGCAAGCCGAATATAGCAGAGCGCAGTAAAGTGCAGAAATCCACTGAGAATCAGTGTATGGCACAAAAGTCCCAGCTACCCTATCCTAACTTTACCAAACGTAACATAACACAACGTAACCGAGCTCAGGCTATCGCGCCGAGGGTACACTTGCTGGCCTCTCCGGAGCTGAACAGAACATATTAGAGGAGAGCAGGGGAGATCGAAGAGCAGTGTATAGCACAAAAGTCAGAGCCATCCTTACCAAACGTTACCTAATCTAACCGAACCGAACATAACATATCCCAACCAACCGCGCCACGAACGTTATTTCTGGCCTCCACAGAGACAAGCAGAACATATTAGGGCACAGTAGACCGCAGAAAACCATAGAATCGCAGTGTAAAGCAGAAAATTCAAAGCTATCCAAACCTAACCCGGACAAACGTAACTTGACCGAACGTAGCCTATCCCAACGTAACGTGTCGCGACCACCATTGCTATCCTCCCAGGGCCAAGCGGGGTACAATAGAGCACAGCAGGGCGCAGAGGTCCACGGGAAAACAGTGTATACCACGATAGTCAATGCTATCGGGTTTGGCTACGTTTAATTAGGATGACTTTAACTCTTGAGCCGTACACTGCTATTCGGAAAATTACAATGTCCTATATTGCTCTCGTATAATCTGCTTAGCTCCCGTACGGCCAGCAACAGCGGTCGTGGCACGTCAGGTACTGTTACGTTACGTCCGCATATGTTAAGTCTGGTTAGGTTTGGATATGATTCCTCTGTCTTTTGTGCTGTAAGCTGCTATTTGGCGGACTCCTGCGATCTACACTGCTCTAGTATGCCATGCTTGGCGCTGTGGAGTCCAGTAATAGTGGTATCGTCAGGATAGTTTGAGTCAAGGTGCGTTCGGTTAGTTTACGTTTGATTAGGTTAGGACATGGTAGCTGCTACTTTTGTGCTATACACTACCATTCGGTGTATTTCTGCGATCTTCATTGCTCCACTATTCTCTGCACGCCTCTGGGGAGGCGAGCAATGGCGGTCGTGACACGATAGGTTGAGTTAGTTTGGGTTCGGTTATGTTACGTTAGCATGGGTTAGGTTTGGATAGCTTTGACCATTCAGATATACTGCCATTCTGTTGTCTTCTACGCTCCACTTTCATGTAGTAAGTGCTGCTTGGCTCTGGGGATGCCAGCAATAGAGGTCTCGGCACGTTCGGTTTAGTTATTCTGCGTCTGGTTAGGTTGGGTTAGGTCTGGTTAGGTTAAGATATTTCAGACTGTTGTGCTATACATTGTCATTTGGCGGCATTCTTCGCTCTACTGTG
>NW_016911513.1:158919-170200 GCF_001483705.2 Eufriesea mexicana | reverse complement strand
CATAACCACGCGCAATACAACTCAACCTAACGTGCCGAGGCCACAATTTGAGCCCTCCCCAGAGACAAGCAGGACATGCTAGAGCACAGATATGCACAGAAGTCCACCGTATTGCAGTGCATAGCGCAGAAGTAAAAGCTAGCCTAACCAAACCTACACGAACGTAGCATAAGTCAACATAACGTGCCCAGACCTCTACTGCTGGTCTCCCCAGTGCCTGGCTGAACGTACTAGAGCACTGTATTGCGCTGAAGTGCAACTAATAACAGTGTATAGCTCGAAAGTCGGAGCTACCACCTCCTAACGCAGCCAATCGTCATATAAGCAGACGAAACCTAACACGACATGACGTGCCGCTAACACGATTGCTGGCATCCACAGAGCCAAGCAGAATATAGTTTGGCAAGCAGAGCGTAGAAGTCCAGCGAATATCAGTGTATACCGCGAACATCAAATCTATCCAAACCTAAACCAAATTAACGTAACGTAGCCAAACGTAGCCTAGCTCAACACGACGGACCGAGAACGCTATTACTGGCCTCTGCAGGGTCGAGCAGAGTATGGTAGAGCAACGTAGTGCGTAGAAATCCGACTAATAGTAGTGCACAGCGCGATAGTCAATGCAACACTATCCTAACCTATCCAAACGTAACATAGCCAAACGCAATATCATTTAAACTAACGAGACGAGGCGTCTGTTGCTAGACTCGCCAGAGTCAAGCAGGGCATACTAGAGCACAATAGAGTGCAGAAAGCCACCAGTAAGCATTGCATTGCACAAAAGTCAAAGATATCCTAACCTAACCTGACCGAACATATCCTAATCGAACGTAGAATATCCATATCTTACCAGCCGAATCCTCTATTTCTGTCCTCCCCAGAAGCAAGCAGAATTTACTAGAGCACAGTAGAGCGCAGGAAGCCTCCGAATAGCACTGTAGAGCACGAAAGTCATGGATACCCTAACACAACCTGCCCCATCCTGACATATCGAAACGCAGACTAACTAAACCTTACTGACGTGTCCACTATTTCTGCTCTCCCCAAAGCCAAGCGGAACATATTAGAGGTGCGTGAAGCGCAGAATTCCGCAGAATGGCGATGGAATGCAGAAAAGTCAAGTTAACCTTTCTCAACCTATCTTGCAACGACCGCGATTGCTGGTCATACCAGAGTCAAGCAGAGTATGGTAGTGCAATGGAGGTCGCCGAGATCCACCGACTGACAGTATATAGCACCAAGGTTAAAGATATCCTATCCAAACCTAATAAATCGTGACACATCCAAACGTAACTATCACAAACAAACGAGCCGTTACCGTGCCCTACCGTAAACGAACGTATCATAACCGTACGCAACATAGCTCAGCCTAACGTGCCGGCACCACTACAACTGGCCGCCCCATAGTTAATCAGAATATACTAGATCTCAGTGGAGAGCAGTGTTCCACAGAATAGCAGTATATAACACAGAAGTCAAAGTAGTCCTAACCAAACTCAACCAAACCTAACCAAAACAAACGTTACCTAGCACAAATACACGTACCACGATCACAATTGCTGGCCTCCCCAGAAACAAGCAGAGCATATTACAGCACTGTGGTGTGCAGAAATCCACCAAGAAGCAGTCTTGAGCACAAATGTCAAAGCTATCCCATCCAAGCCTAACCAAGCCACACCTAACCGAACGTAGCGTAACACAATCTCACGTGCCACGACCACCATTTCTGGAACCCCGACAGTCGAGCAGAGATGAGTGGAGCAATGTAGAGCGGAGAAATCCACCGAATAGCAGTATACAGCGCAAGAGTCAAAGCAACCACCTTATAACCGTACGGAACGTAGCACAGCCATACGCAACCAAACACAGCCTAACGTGCTGATACCACTACAGCTCGCCGCCATAGACGCAAGAAATTTCTAAGAGAAGGTAGAGGGCAGAGATCCACAGGTTCGCAGTGTACAGCAGAAAAGTGAAAGATATTCAAACATAACCCGAACTAACATAACGTAGCCTAACGTAGCATAACCGAACTTAGCCTAGCTCTACCAATCGGGCTGGGACCAGAGTTGCTTGCCCCTCCAGATCGAAGCAGAATGTACTAAATCAAAGTAGAGCGCAGAAATACACAGCATTGAAGTGTAAATCTCAAAAGTCGAAAACACCCTAAAATAACTCATGCTAACTCGACCTAACCAGACAAAGACTGACTCAACATAACGTGCCGCGACCATCACTGCTGGCCACCACCCAGCCAAGCAGGTTTGGGTAGAGCACTGTAGAGGGCAAGAATCCAACGAGTAACAGTGTGTAGCACAAAAGTCAAAGCCATCCTAACCTAACATAGCCTAACCTATCATAACCGTACGTATCCTAACCCAACCATACGTGACACGACCACTATTGCTGGCCTTCCCAGAGACAAGCAAAGTATAGCAGAGCGACGAAGATCGCAGATATCGGCCGAATAGCAATGTACAGCAAAAATGGCAAAGCAGTCCTAATCAAGCCTGACCAAACCTAACCAAGCCAAACGTAACCTAACACAACCTGACGTACCGTGCCCACAGTTGCTGTCCTCCACAGCGCCAAGCAGAACATATTAGTGCACAGTAGAGCACAGAAATCTACCGTATAGCAGTGTAGAGCATAAAAGTCAAAGCTGTCCTCCTCAAACCTGACCAAACTTATGGCAACCAAACGTAATCTAACCCATCCTAACGTTCCGAGGCCACTGTTGCTGCACTCGCCAGAGCCAAGCAGAACACATTAGTGGATAGTAGAACGCAGAAGTCTATAGAATCGTAGTTTATATCAGGAAGGACTAAGCTACACAAACCTAACCCAAACAAACAGAACATAACCAAACATGGCCTATCTTAAGTTAACGTGCCCAAGCCACTATTGCTTGCCTCCCCGCAGCCAAGCGGAATATACTACAGAACAATAGAGCGCAGAGATCGTCCGTATAGCAGCGTATAGCAGAAAATTCGAAGGAACACTTAACAAACTTAACCAAGCCTAACAAAACACAAACGTAAAGTAGCTCAACCAAGAGTGCCACGACCGTTGCATTGCTGGCCGCTAAAGAATCAAGCAGATCGCAATTCAGTATAGCGGAAAGCAGGAATACATAGAATCGCTGTGTACAGCAGAAAAGTCGAAGCTACCCAAACTTAAACGTATCAAATGTAATCTGACCAAACTTAATGTATCCCAACCTAACTTGGCGGGAACACTATCACTGGCTCCCAGTGCCAAGCAGAATGCTCTAGAGCACGGTAGAGCGCATAAATCAATCGCACTTCAGAGTACAGCGCAAAAGTCGAAAATATTCTATCCTAACCAAAACAAATCTAATCTAACCAAACGTAACATAGCCCTATCTAACGGGCCGCTGACACTGCTTCTGGCCTCCACAGAGCAAGGCGGAGCATATTAGATCACAGTAGGGAGCAGAAATCCACTGAATAATAGTGAACAGCACAAAAGTCAGAGCTGCCTTCTACTAAGCTAGCCGAACATAGAATAGCCGAAAGTAACATAACTCCACCTAACATGCCTAGAACACTATTGCTAACCTCCCAAGAGCAAAGCAGAATATGCTGGGGCACAGGAGAGCGCAGATGTACGACGCAGTACAGTGCAAAGCACAAAAGTGGGAGATATCCTAACCTAACATGACACAACCTATCCTAGCCAAGCGAAGCATAACTCAACCTAACGTGCCGAGACAACTATTGCTGACCACCACAGCGCAAAGTAGATCATTTTGGAGCACAGTAGACAGCAGAAATCCACCGAACAGCGGGGTATAGCGCAAAAGTCAAAGTCATCCACAGAGGCAAGCAGGGTGTGGTAGCGCACAGAAGAGAGGAGAAGCCCACAGAATAACTGTGTGTAGCGGAAAAGGCAGACTCTTCGTAGCATAACACAGCGTAGCCTAACGTGCCGAGGCCACTGTTGCTGGCCTCCGCAGAGACAAGCAGAATATACTAGAGCACAGTAGAGCACAGAAGTCCGCCTCACTGAAGTCCAAAGCTCTACATTGCTCTATTCTACTCTGCTCGACTCTCGGTAGGCCAGGTACAATGGTTGCCGCAAGTTAGGTTGAGGTAGATTACGTTTGGATGCATTAGGTTACGTTGAATTGGGTTAAGATAGCTGTGGCTTTTGTGCTACGCACTTCTATTCTATGGACCACTGCGCTCATCTGTATGCTATCGCAGTCTGCTCGTCTCTGCGGAGGCCAGGAATAGTGCTCACGACACGTTAGGTTAAGTTATGTTACGTTTGGCCAGGTCGGGTTTGGCTACGTTTAATTAGGATGACTTTAACTCTTGAGCCGTACACTGCTATTCGGAAAATTACAATGTCCTATATTGCTCTCGTATAATCTGCTTAGCTCCCGTACGGCCAGCAACAGCGGTCGTGGCACGTCAGGTACTGTTACGTTACGTCCGCATATGTTAAGTCTGGTTAGGTTTGGATATGATTCCTCTGTCTTTTGTGCTGTAAGCTGCTATTTGGCGGACTCCTGCGATCTACACTGCTCTAGTATGCCATGCTTGGCGCTGTGGAGTCCAGTAATAGTGGTATCGTCAGGATAGTTTGAGTCAAGGTGCGTTCGGTTAGTTTACGTTTGATTAGGTTAGGACATGGTAGCTGCTACTTTTGTGCTATACACTACCATTCGGTGTATTTCTGCGATCTTCATTGCTCCACTATTCTCTGCACGCCTCTGGGGAGGCGAGCAATGGCGGTCGTGACACGATAGGTTGAGTTAGTTTGGGTTCGGTTATGTTACGTTAGCATGGGTTAGGTTTGGATAGCTTTGACCATTCAGATATACTGCCATTCTGTTGTCTTCTACGCTCCACTTTCATGTAGTAAGTGCTGCTTGGCTCTGGGGATGCCAGCAATAGAGGTCTCGGCACGTTCGGTTTAGTTATTCTGCGTCTGGTTAGGTTGGGTTAGGTCTGGTTAGGTTAAGATATTTCAGACTGTTGTGCTATACATTGTCATTTGGCGGCATTCTTCGCTCTACTGTGCTCTACTATACTCCGCTCGACCCTGGGGATTCCAGTAATGGTGTTCAAGTGTGGTTTAGTTAGGCTATGTTGGGTTAGGTTACGTTAATTTGGGTTAGGTTTTGATCGCTCTAACTCTTTTGGCGTAGATTGCTGTTCGGCGGATTTCTGCGCTCTGCTGTGCTCTAGTATGTTTTTCTCGGTTCCGGGGAAGAAAGCAATAGTAGTCTCGGCACGTTAGCTTGAGAAAGATAACGTTTGGTTATATTATGCTTTGTTAGTTCAGGATAAGATAGCTTCGACTTTTGGGCTATATACTGCAATTCGGCTGATTTCTGCGCTGTTGGCCGCTCTACTATACTCTTCTCGACCCTGGGGTGGCCACGAATGTCTGCCGCGGTGCGACAGGTTGAGTTAGGTGACGTTCGGTTAGCTTATGCTAGGAAATGTTTGGAGTTATCTTACGTTTTGTTACGTTACGCTTGGTTCGGTTAAGGTAGGGTATCTTTGACACTTGTGCTATACACGGCTATTGTGTGAATTTCTGCGACTGGGCTCTAATATGCTCTGCTCGACCCTGGGGAGGCTAGCGATTGTGCTCTCTTCACGTTATGTTGAGTTACGCTACGTTTGGTTAGTTTTGGTTTGGTCAGGTAAGGTTAGGATATCTTTCACATTTGTGATACACACCGCAATGAGGTGTGTTTCCGTGTTCCACTGTGCTCCAATATATTTCGCTTGGCGCTGGGGAGATCAGCAATAGTTGCCTTGGCATCTTAGTTTGAATTAGGTTACGTACGCTTTTTTACGTTTGGCTTTGTAAAGTGAGGATAACTTTGTCTTTTCCGCTATACACTACTATTCGGTTAATTTCTGCCCTCTGCTGTGCTCTAATATGCTCTGCTTACTTGCCACGTAACTCCGAGCTATGCTACGTTCGGATAGATTTGGTTTGGTCATGATAGGTTAGTGTACCATTCACTCTTGTGCTATGGACTGCAATGCGGTCGAATTTTGCAGTCTACTGTGCTCTTGCATTTTGTGCTTGGCTATGGAGACGCTAGCACTAGTGGCTTCGGCACGTTATGTTGGGTTAGGTTACCTTGGGCTATGTTACGTTTGTTTGGGTTAGGACAAGACATTTGTGATACACACAGCGATTCTGTAAATTTCAACGCCCCACTGTGTCCTAATATGCTCTGCTCGCCACTGGGCATTTCAGCAATATATGTCTCTGCACGTTAGGTGGAGTTAGGTTACGCTTGGCTACGTTGCGTTTGGTCATGTTAGGATAGTATAGCTTCGACTTTTGTGCTATACGCTGCTATTCGATGGATTCCTGCGCTCTACATTGGCCTACTATAACATTCTCGACTCTGGGGAGTCCAGCAATAGTTGCCGCGGCACGATAGGTTCTGCTACGTTACGTTCGGTTAGGTTAGGTTAGGTCAAGCACGGTTAGGATGGCTCTGACTTTCGTTCAACACACTGTTACTAGATGGATTTCTGCGATCTACTGTGCCCTACTATATTCTGCTTTTCTCTAAGGAGGCCAGGATCAGTGGCCGCGGTACATTATGCTGAGACACGTTACGTTTTGTTACGTTGGGTTGAGATAAGTTCGGTTAGGATCGCTTTGACTCTCGTGCTGTACACTGCTACTCGGTTGATTTCTGCACTCTACGGCGCCCATGTGTTTTCTGCTTGGCTACGGGGGCCATGAATAGTGGTCTCGGCACGTTAGGTTGGGTTAGGTTACGTTCGCCTTTGTTACGTCTGCTTATCTTATGATGGGGCGGCTTTCACTTTTGACCTGTACAGTGCGATTCTATGAATACAGCGCGGTACTCGCCTGCAATATGGTCTGCTTCGTCCTTGTGGGGGTATCAATATTCGCGTCAGCACGTTAGGTGGTGCTATATTACGCTGGGTCGCGTTCAGTTTGAATATGTTTTGACATGATAGCCTTGAATTCTGTGCTATGCTAATTTGACCTTTCAGATGTACACGGCCATTCTATTGTCTTTTGCTCTCCTCTTTCCATTAATATGTGCTGCTTGGCTCTGGGGATGCCTGCAAGGGTGGTCTCGGCACGTTCGCTTTATTTATTCTGCGTTCGGTTTGGTTAGGTTAAGCCTGGTTAGGTTAGGGTAACCTTGTCTTTTGTGATATACATAACTATTTGGTGGCATTCGTCGCCATACTGTGCTCTACTATTTTCTGCTTGTTTCTATGGAGACCAGAAGCAGCGGCGGCGGCACGTTGTGCTGGTACATGTTACGTTTTGTTACTTTAGGTTTAGCTATGTTCGGTTAGGTTGGCTTTGACTCTCGTGATGTACACCGCTGTTCGGTGAATTCCTGCTTTCGTGTGTGCTCTACTATACTCTGCTTTGCTCTGGGGAGGCCAGTAGCTGTGGTCGCCGCACGTTATGTAGAGTTATGCTACGTTTGGTTAGCTTACGTTTGGTGAGGTTAGGTTAGGATGTGCTTGACTTTTATGCTTTACACCGCAATGCGGCTAATTTCAGCGCTCTGCTGTGCTACACTGTGTTCTGCTTGGCTCTTGCGGGGGGCGGGGGCAGGGATGGTGGTCTCGCACTTTTGGCTCAGTTACGTTACGTTTGGTTATGTTGCATTTGTTTGGGGTAGCTTCGGACTATTTCTAATTCTCTGCTAAGCACTGCGAATCTATGGATTTCTGCTCTCTGCCCTCATGCAATATGTTCTGCTAGGCTCTGGAGAGGCCATCAACAGCGGTCGCTGCACGCTACGTTAAGTTACGCTACGTGTTGGTAGGCTAGCTGATATCAGGTTAGGCTAGGAGATCATCGACTTTTGTGGTATACACCGCATTGCGGTGGATTCCTGCGCTTGACTGTACTGAAGCATATTCCGTTTGGCTCTGTGGAGGCCAGCAATAGTGACCTTGGCGCGTTAGTTGTGTTAGGTTACTTTCGGTTATGTTACGTTCGCATAGGTTAGGAGAGGATAGCTTTGACTTTTGTGCTGTACACCGCGATTTAATGGATCCCAGCGATGGACTCAGTCTAATATGCTCCGCTTGGCAATGGGAAGGAGAGCAGCAGTGATCTCGACACGTTAGGTTCACTTATGTTAGGCATGGTTATGTTAAGTTCGGCAAGGTTACGTTTGGTTATGTTGACATAGGATAGCTTTGACCCTTCAGCTGCACGCTACTATTCGTTGTGTTTGGGCGCCCTGTGCTGCTCCACTATACTCTGCTCGACTTTCGGGAGGCCAGCGATAGTGGTCGTAGAAAGTTAGCTTTTGTTATGCTGTGTTGGTTATGTTAGGGTAGACAAGGTTTGGCAATGGCAGCTACTACTTTTGTGCAGTACACTGTTTTTCTGTGGATTTCGGAGTTCTACTGTGCCCAACTTTTTCCGCTTTTCCCTTGGGAGCCCGGCAACTGTGGTCGCGGCACGCTATGTTAAGTTAGGCTACATTTGGGTAGGTTACGTTTGTTCGGTTAGGTTTGGTTAGCTTTGACTTTTCTGCTGTACACTGTGATCCTGTGGATCTCTGTGCTCTACTTTCCCATAGTACGTACGGTTTGGCTATGTGGAGGCCAGCAAGAGTGATTACGGCACGTTAGGTTGAGTTCGGTGACGATCGGCTATGTTACGTTTTGTTTGGCTGGGACAGGATCCCTTCGCCTTTTGTGTTGCACACTGCGTTTCCATGGATTTCTGAGCTCTACTCTCCTGTATTATGTTCCGCTTGGCTCTGGGGCGTTCAACAATAGACGTCTCGGCACGTTAGGTTGAGTCATGTTATCTTCGGTTATGATGCGATTTGTTTGTTTAGGAGAGGACATCTTTCACTTTTGAGCTGCACACTGCACTGCGGCGGACTACTGCACTCTACAGTGCTGTAGTATATCATGCTTCGCCCTGGGGAGGCCAGCAATAGTGGTCTCGGCACGTTAGGTTCAGTTATGTTACGTCTCGTTATATTACGCTTAGTTACGTTAGAATATGATATCTTTCACTTTTGTGCTATAATCTGCTACACGGTGGATTACTGCGCTCTAGTGTGCTCTCATATGCTCTGCTTTGCTCTGGGGTGTCCAGAAATTGTGGCCGCGGCGCTTCAGGTTTCGTCAGGTTACGTTCTGCTAGGTTGCGATATATTGGGTTAACCTTGAGAAGCACATCCTTCTCTGCTAAACACAGCAATTCTATGGATTTCTGCGCTCTACTCTCCTGTAGTATTTTCTCCTTGACTTTGGGGAGTTCAGCAATAAACGTCTCGGCACGTCAGGTTGAGTTAGGTTACGTTTGGTTATGTTAAGTTTGGTTAGGTTGCGATAGGACTGCTTTGACTTTTGTGCTGTACACCGCGATTTTATGGACTTCAGCGATCTTCTCTCTAATATGTTCTGCCTGGCTCTCGGGAGTGCAGCAATAGTGGCCTCGGCTCGTTAGGTTCACTTATGTTATGTTTGGTTATGTTACGTTTTGTTGGGTTAGGACAGTATAGCTTTGACTTTTGTGCCGTACACTTCGATCCTATGGATATCAGCGCCCTACTGCGCCCTAACATGCTCTGCTTGCCACTGGGTAGTTCAGCAATGTATGTCCAGGCAAGTTAGGTTGGGTTAGGTTACGTTTGGCTGCGTTGCATTTGGCTATGTTAGGAGAGTGTAGGTTTCAGTTTTGCGCTATACGCTGCTATTCGGTGGATTTCCGCACACTGCTTTGCCCTGCTATGACCTGTTCGACTCTGGGGAGTCCAGCAATAGTGGTCGCCGTGCGACAAGTTCAGTTACATTACGTCGGTTATGTTAGGGTTGGCTAAGTTTGGTCGGAATGGCTTTGACTTTCGTGCTACACACTGCTATTAGGTGGATTTCTGCGACCTACTGCGCCCTACTATAATCTTCTTCTCTCTATGGATGCCAGGACCAGCGGCCGCCGCACGGTGGGCTGAAATATGTTACGTTTTGTCAGGTTAGGTTGAGATAAGTGCGGTTAGGGTAGCTTCGACTCTCGTGCTGTACACTGCTATTCGGTGAGTCTCTGCGCTCTTCTGCGCTCAGGTATATTCTGCTTGGCTGTGGGGAGGCCAGGATGTTTGGGTTACGTTACTTTCGCTTATGTTACGTTTGGTTAGCTTAGGATGGGGTAGCTCCGACTTTTGAGTGCGATTCTAAGGATTTCTGCGCCCTACTCACCTTTAGCATGTTCTCCTCTGCTATGGAGAGGGCAGCAGTAATGGTCGTGGCGCGTTTGGTTGAGTTAGGCTACGCTTTGCTACGTTACAGTTGGTTAGGTTACGATTGGATTGCTTCGAGTTTTCTGCTATACGCTGCCATACGGTGGATTTCTGCCCTCTACTCTGCTCTGGTACGTTACGCATGGGTCTGGGTTTGGTTACGTATGGCCATGTTACGTTTGATTCTGCTAGGACAGGGTACCCTTGACTTTTGTGCTATGCAATGCTATTCGGTGGATTGTTGCGGTCCTCTGTGCTTTAATATGTTCTGCTTGGCTCTTGGGAGGGCAGCAATAGAGGCCTCGACACGTTAGGTTCACATTGGTTACGTTTGGTTATTTTACGTTCGGTTAGGTTAGGACAGGGTACCTTTGACTTTTGTGCTATGCAATGCTATTCGGTGAATTCCTGCGGTCCTCTGTGCTTTAATATGCTCTTTTTGGCTCTGGGGATGGCAGCAATGCTGGTCTCGGCACGATTGGTTGAGTTAGGCTGCGATTGGTTAGGTATGATTAGACTATGTTTGATAAGGATGTCTTTGACTTTCGCGCTGTACACAGTTAGTCGGTGGATTTCTGCGCTCTACTGGGCTCTACTATTTTCTGCTCTAACCTGGGGAGGCCAGCAACAGTGTTCGCAGCACGTCACTTTGCAGCACGCAGCAAGAGTGATTGCGGCACATTACTTTATTTACGACACGTTTGGTTCTGTTACGGTTGGTTTGGTTATGATAGAATGGTTATGAATTTTGTGTTATACACTGCTATTCGGTGGATTTCTGCGCACTGCTGTGATCTAACATTTTCTGCTTAGCCCACTGAATGCCAGCAATTTTGGTCTCGGCACGTTAGGTTCAGTTAGGCTGCGTTTGTTTATGCTACGTTTGGCTAGCTTAGGATATGCTACTTTGACTTTTGTGCTTCACACCGCTATTCGGCGTGATTCTGCGCCCTGATGTGCTCTATTATGCTCTGCCTGGTCCTGGTGTGGCCAGTAATAGTGGTCTCGGCA
>NW_016911513.1:150272-157914 GCF_001483705.2 Eufriesea mexicana | reverse complement strand
CGCTCTACTATACTCTTCTCGACCCTGGGGAGGCCACGAATGGCTGCCGCGGTGCGACAGGTTGAGTTAGGTGACGTTCGGTTAGCTTATGTTAGGAAATGTTAGGTTAGCATATCTCCCACTTTTGTGCTGTACACTTCAATGCGGCGGGTTTCTGCGCTCTACTGTGCTCAAGTATATTCTGCTTGGCTCTTGGGATGCCAGCAGTAGTGTCCTTGACACTTTAGTTGAACTATGTTACGTTCGGTTATGTTACGTTTGGCTAGGTTAGAACAGGATAGATTAGACTTTTGTGCTGTACCCCGCTATTCTTTGGATTCCAGCGATCTACTCCACCCTAATATGTTCCGACTGACACTGGGGAGGGCAGCAATAGAGGCCTCCGCACGCTATGTTAACATTGGTTACGTATGGCCATGTTACGTTTGATTCTGCTAGGACAGGGTACCCTTGACTTTTGTGCTATGCAATGCTATTCGGTGGATTGTTGCGGTCCTCTGTGCTTTAATATGTTCTGCTTGGCTCTTGGGAGGGCAGCAATAGAGGCCTCGACACGTTAGGTTCACATTGGTTACGTTTGGTTATTTTACGTTCGGTTAGGTTAGGACAGGGTACCTTTGACTTTTGTGCTATGCAATGCTATTCGGTGAATTCCTGCGGTCCTCTGTGCTTTAATATGCTCTTTTTGGCTCTGGGGATGGCAGCAATGCTGGTCTCGGCACGATTGGTTGAGTTAGGCTGCGATTGGTTAGGTATGATTAGACTATGTTTGATAAGGATGTCTTTGACTTTCGCGCTGTACACAGTTAGTCGGTGGATTTCTGCGCTCTACTGGGCTCTACTATTTTCTGCTCTAACCTGGGGAGGCCAGCAACAGTGTTCGCAGCACGTCACTTTGCAGCACGCAGCAAGAGTGATTGCGGCACATTACTTTATTTACGACACGTTTGGTTCTGTTACGGTTGGTTTGGTTATGATAGAATGGTTATGAATTTTGTGTTATACACTGCTATTCGGTGGATTTCTGCGCACTGCTGTGATCTAACATTTTCTGCTTAGCCCACTGAATGCCAGCAATTTTGGTCTCGGCACGTTAGGTTCAGTTAGGCTGCGTTTGTTTATGCTGCGTTTGGCTAGCTTAGGATATGCTACTATGACTTTTGTGCTTCACACCGCTATTCGGCGTGATTCTGCGCCCTGATGTGCTCTATTATGCTCTGCCTGGTCCTGGTGTGGCCAGTAATAGTGGTCTCGGCAGGCCAGGTTGTGCTAGGCTACGTTTGGTTGTTAAGTTTAGTGAGTTTAGAATAGTATAGTTTAGGCTCTTGTGCTATACACTGCTATCCGCGGATATCTGCGCCCTACAGAGTGCACATTATGTTCTGCTTGGATTTAGTGTAGTCAGTTATAGTGGTCTCGGCACGTCAGGTTGAGTAAGGTTCCGTTTCGTTATGTCAGGCTAGGATGGCTCAGCTATGATGTCTTGCAACTTTCGACTGTAAACTGCTATTCGGTTGATTACTGCGCTCTACATTGCTCTGGTGTGGCATGTTGGAATCTGGGGATGCGAGCAATAGTGGTCGTGGCACGTCAGGTTGTGTTAGGTTACATTTGGTTAGGTTAGGTTGGGTAATGTTTGGTAGGGATAGCTTTGCCTTTCGTACTATACGCTGTTACTAGGTGGATTTCTGTGATCCAGAGTGCTCTACTACATTCAGCTGTTCTCTGCGGAGGTTAGGAGCAGCGGTCGCGGCACTTTATTTTGTGCTTTGCCACGTTTTGTTAGTTTAGGTTAGGTTAGGTTAGGTTACGATATCTACGCCTTTTGTGCTATTCACTTCAATGCGGTGGATCTCTGCGCACTACTGTGCTCCCGTACATTCTGCATGTACGTGTGGGGGCCTGCAATAGTTGTCTCGTCACGTCATGCTTGGTTACACTACGTTTGGGCAGGTCAGGTAAGGACATGTTAGGTCAGGGTATGTCCGACTCTTATGCCATACAATGCATTGTGGTGGATTTCTGCTCTCTGCTGTGCTGTAGTATATCCTGCTTCGCTCTGTGGATGCCAGCAGTAGAGGTCTCGGCACGTTAGGTTGAGTTATGTTACGTTTGGTTATGTTCCGTCGGCTAGGTTAGGATAGGCTACTTTGACTATTGTGCTTTACACCGCTATTCGGCTCGCTCCTGCGCTCTAATGTACCCTTATGTGCTCTGTATGGTTCTGGGGTGATCAGTAATAGTGGTCGTGGCACGTCAGGTTTAGCTAGGTCACGTTTGGTTAGAATAGGTTATGTTACGTTTGGACAGTATAGCTTCTACATTCGTGGTATACACTGTTATTCGCTGGGTTTCAGGGCTCTACTGTGTTCCGATATCTTCTGCTTGACTCTGGCGAGGCCAGCAATAGTGGTCCCCGCACGTTAGGTTGGGTTATATTACGTTCGGATAGGTTAGGCTATGTCAAGCTCTTTCTGGTTGTCCTTGACCTTCGAGCTTTACACAGCTATTCGGAGTACTCCTGCGCTAGACTGTGCTCTGCAATACTCACGCCCTGTTGAGTTACGCCACGTTCGGCCAGGTTATGTTAGGTCAGTTTATGTTAGGATATCTTCGACTTGTGAGGCATTCACAGCAATGCGGAGGATTTCCGCGCAGTGCTGTGCTCTAGTGTACTCTGCTTGCCCAAGTGGAGGTCAGCAATCTAGGTCTCGTCATGTTAGGTTTAGTTAGGTTACGCTTGGCTACGTCACGCTTCGTTAGGTTAGGTTATGATAGCTTCGTCTTTTGTGTTATGCATTGCTTATTGGAGGGTTCCTGCACTCTACTGTGCTCCAATGTTTTCTGTCTGGCTCTGGGGCGGACTGCAATACTCTTCTCGGCAGGATTTGTTGAGTTATGTTACGTTTGGTCAGGATAGAGTATACTTAGTTCGGTTAGGATTGCTTTGACTTTCCAGTTACTCTCTGTTATTCGGAGGAATTCTGCACTCTACAAAGCTCTGCAATAGACTGCATTGTCCAGTGGAGGCCAGCAATAGTGGCCGCTGCTCGATATGTTTTGTTATACTAAGGTTTGGTAGGCTATCCCAGACCGTGTTAGGTTTGGATAGCTTTCACTTTTCTGCTATACGCTGCGGTACTATGGATATCTGAGCGCTGCTCTTCTATAATATATTCGGCTTGGCCCAGGGGGGCCAGCAAGTATGGTCTCAGCGCGTAAGATTTGGTTAGGTTACGTTTAGCTAGGTTACGTTACGTTTGGCAAGGTAAGGGTAGATTCGGCTTTCGTACCGTACACTGATATCCGGCGGAGTTCTGCACCCTACTGTGCTCTACTCCATTCCGGCATGTCCTGGCGAGGCCAACAATAGTTGTTGACCCACGTTATGTTGAGTTCTTCTACGTGGGGTTGGGTTAAGTTTGCTACGGTTAGGTCTGTGTAGCTTTGACTTCTCTGCTGTACACTGTAATTCTATGGTTTCTGTACGCTACCCTCCTCTCCTAGGTTCTGCTCGTCTCTGAGGAGGCCAGAAGTTGTGCTCGCTGCAGGTTATGTACAGTTATGTTACGTTTGATCATTTCATGTTTGGTTATATTAGAACAGTATGGATTTGACTTTTGTGCTAAACACTGCGATTCTATGGTGTTTTGCGCTCAGCTGTCCCCTAGTACGTTCCTCTCGACTATGGGGAGGCAAGCGATAGTTGTCTGGATACGTTAAGCTGAGTTATGTTACGTTCGTCTACGTTATGGTTGGACGTATTAGGATGGGATAACTTTCACTTTCGTGCCATACACAGCTATACGGAGGACTTCTGCACTCTATTGTGCTCCAGTATATTCTGCTTGGCTTTGGGCTTTCCATCAATAGTGGTCTCGGCACGTTAGGTTGAGCTATGATGTGTTCGGTCATGTTAGCATTGGGGAGGTTAGAAGAGGATAGTTTAGACTTTTGCGCTATGCACTGCTACCGGCTGATTTCCTCGATATAGTGTGCTCTAATATGCTCTGCTTGTCACTGGGGAGGCCAGAAATTGTGGTCTCGGCGCGTCAAGTTGAGTCAGGTTACGTTTCGTTGGTTTAGTCTAGGTTAAGTATTTTTAGGGTTGCTTTGACCTTCGTGCTGTACACTGTTATTCGGAGTATTTCCGCGCTCGACTGTGCGCTGCTATATTCTGCTTAGCCCTGGGCTGGCCAGCAATAGTGGTCGCAGCACAATATGTTGAGTTAGGCTACGTTCGGTTAGGTCAAGTTATGTTATGTTTGATTAGGACGGCATCGAATTTCGTGCAATACGCTACTATTCGGCGTGTTCCTGTAATCTACTGTGCCCTACTGTATTTTGCTTGGCTCTGGGGAGTCCCACAGCAGTGGTCGCGGCACGCTACTTTGAGCCCTTCTACGTTCGGCTAGGTTAGGTTAGGCCACGTTATGCTAGGATATCTTCGATTTTTGTGCTATTCACTACAATGCGATGCATATCTGCGCACAATTGCTCCCTAGTACATTCGGCTTGCCTCTGCGGAGGCCAGCAATTGTGGTCTCGTCATGATAGGTTGAGTTCGGTTACGTTTGGTTATTTTACGACTGGCTATGTTAGGATAGGCTACTTCGGCTTTTGTGCCTTACACGGCCCTTCTGTGTGTTTCTGTGATCTACTGTGCTCTACCACATTCTGCTTGTCGCCGGAGTGGCCACGAGCAGTGGTCGCTGCACGTCACCTTGATCCTGCGCTCTGCATTGCTCTACTCTTCTCTGCGCGACTCTGTGGAGGCGAGCAATAGCGGTCGTGGCGAGTCATTTTGAGTTAGGTTATGTTTGGCTATGCTAAGTTGGGCTACGGTTGGCTAGGATAGCTTTGACTTTCATGGTATACGCTGTTATTCGGTGGATTACTTTGATCTTCTGTGCCTTAGTGTATTCTACTTGGCTCTGGGGATGCCAGCAGCAGCTGTTGCGGCACGTGGCGTTCAAATAAGCTACGTTCGGTTAGGTTAGGTTAGGTTAGGACAAGTTTGGTTAGGATAGTTTTGGCTCTCGTGCCACACACTGCCACTCAGCGGATTTCTGTGATCTTCTGTGCTCGACTGCATTCTGCTTGGCTCATGGGAGGCCAGGAGCAGTTGTCGCAGGACGATGGGTGGAGCTATGCTACGTTTGGTTATGTATGATTAAGACAGGATTGGTTGGGATATCGAAGGCTCTTGCGCTATACATTTAAATGCGGCGGATTTCCGCGCCCTGCTGTGCTAAATTAAATTCTGCTTGGCGCTGGGGTGGCCAGCAATAGTGGTCTCGGCACGTTAGGTTGAGCTACGGAACGTCCGGGTGTATTCCTTTTGGTGTGGATAGGATATGATTTTTCAGACATTTGTACTATTCTCTGCTATCCGCGGATTTCTGCGCTCTGCTTTGTTCCAATATTTCCTGCATGGATCCGGCGCTCCAGCGAAAGCGGTCTCGGCACGTTAGGTTCAGTTATATTACGTTCGGTTAGGTTGGATTTTGTCGTGCTCGGTCTTGTTATCTTTGACTTTCGTGCTATACACTGCTATTCGGAGAATTTATGCGCTCGACTGTGCTCTGCAATATTATGCTTGGTCCTGGGCAGGCCAGGAAGTGTGGGCGCGGCATGTTGCGTTGTGTTAAGCAACGTTGGATTAGGTTGTGTTAGGTTATGCCTGGTCTGGATTGCTCCGACTTTCGTGCTATACATCATTATTCGGTGCATTTCTGCGCTCTACTGCGCTCTACTATATTCTGCTCGGGCGTGGGGAGTCCAGCAATAGTGGCCGCGGCTCGCTACGTTAAGTTAGGCTTCCCTTGGTTAGGTTGCACCTGTTTCTGTTTGGTTAGACTAGCTTTGAGTTTCGTGCCTTACACCGCGGTTCTATGGATTTCTGCGCTCTACTGTGCTCTAGTGTATTCCGCTTGGCCATGGGTGGCCATCAGTTTTGGGATAGGCACGTCAGTCTGGGTTACTTTGCGTTCTATTATGTTACGTTTCGTTCGTGTAGGATAGCAGAGCTTAGACTTCTGTGTTCTACACTGCTATTCGTTGCATTTCTGCGCTCAACATAGCTCTTCTATACTATGCTCGACTATCTGGAGGCAAGCAATAGTGGTGGCCACACGTTAGGTTAAGTTAGGTTTCGTTTGGTAAGAATAATTTACGTTGTGTTAGGTTACGATAGCTTGACTTTTGTGCTACACGCAGCTATTCGATGGAATTCTGCGATCTTCTGTGCGCTATCACACGCTGCTTGTCCCCGTGGACGCCAGGAATAGTGCTGTCGGTATGCCAGGTTGAGTTATGTTACGTTTGTTTACGTTTGATCAGGTTAGCTTTGACTTGTGCGCTAAACACTGCCGTTCGGAAGATTTCAGCTCTATACACTGCTCTCCAATGCTCTACCGAACTCTCGTGACACCAGAAATAGTGGGCGTGGCACGTAAGTCTGGGCTACGTAACGTCCGCTTATGTTACACTTAGTGAGGTTTGGACAGGACAGCTTTGAGTTATGCGCTATACACTGCAATTCAGTGGATTTCTGCGACCTTCGTTGCTCTACTGTGCCCTACTATACTCTGGAGAGACAACAGTGGCGGTCCTGGCACGACAGGTTTTGTTTGGTTACGTTCTGTTTGGCTAGATTAGAATACGTTCGGTCAGGTTGGCTTTGACTTTTGCGTATTACATTGCTACTTGGTGGCATTCTGCGCTCTACTGTGCTTTTCTATACTCTGCTCGTCTCTGGGGAGGCCAGCAACTGTGGTCGTAGTACGATAGGTTTTGCCATGCTACGTTTGGTGATGCTGCAATTGGTTAGGTTAGGGAAAAGTTGCTTCGACTTTTGTGCAATACAACGCTATTTGGTGGATTCCTACAATCTACATTGCCCTACTATACTCTGTTCATCTGTGGGGAGGCCTGTAATGGTGGTATCGGCACGTTAGGTTTAGTTATGCTACCTTCGGTTAGGTTATGCTACCTTCGGTTAGGTTATGCTAGTTTGGGTTATGTTCGGATAGCTTTTCCTTTCGTAGTATAAACTGCTTTCGGTAGATTTCAACGCTCCACTGTGCTCTAGTGCGTACTGCTCGGCTCTGTGGTAGTCAGAAATTGTGGTCCTGGAACATCAGGTTGAGCTGGGTTACATTGCCTTTGGTTGGGGTACGTTAAGTTTGATTAGGTTGGCTTTGACTTTTGAGCTGTACACTGCTATTCTGTGGATGCCTGCACTCTCTTGCTTCTGCTTGTCTCTTTGAATGCCAGCAGTACTAAGTCGCCGCACGTTAGGCTGAGCTAGATTACGTTTGGTTGATTAGGGTAGGGTTATTTTGGGTTACGTTAGTGTATATATGACGTCTGTGCTCAAAACTGCTATTCGGTGGACTCCGGGGCCCTACTGTGCTCCCTCATATTCTGCTTGCCCATGGGGATGCCAGCAATAGTGGCAGCGGCACGATAGGTTGTGTTGTGTTGCGCTTGGTTAGATTAGGTTAGGTTAGGTTTAGTCAGGATATCTTTGAGTTTTGTTGTATATACTGCTATCCGGTGGATCTCTACGCTCTACATTGCTCTACCATACACTGCTCGACTCCGGGGTGGCCAGTAGCGGTGGTCTCGGCACGTTAGC